>NC_133622.1:245185048-245250048 GCF_048593235.1 Sminthopsis crassicaudata
CTAAGAGAAGATGACATGTATTGTACTGGTGGAGTACAGAAAAGTAAACATGAAATAAATTCGGGGGAAGAGAGAGAGACAACAATCAAAGACATAGAGAGAAAGAGGGAGAGACAGAGAAATAGGGGCAGACAGAACACAATTCAAAGGATTAGCAAAAGTGTCATGGGGGAATAAGCATCTAATCTTTAAAGATAGTTAAGGGTTCTCAGAATCTTAGGAGAAAAAGAAGTGTATTCAACAAATGGGGGACTGACATAAACCAATGTACACAAGATAAAAATTTGAGGAACAGCAAATTATCCAGATTGTCTGGAACAAAGTTTGGGAGGGCCTATACCTATGATTTCATTTTTGTAGGGAAATCCTAGTGTGGAAAGACATAGGAACTTCCCAATGTGGAAACATTTTCTGCCAATATAATTTAGATCTGTAATTGTCCCTAAGTATTGAAAGTTTAAGGGGCTCTGAGGTCCCCTAGAAAGCATGTATAGGAGTCAGGATAGATATAGGAACTTCCCAATGTGGAAACATTTTCTGCCAATATAATTTAGATCTGTAATTGTCCCTGAGTATTGAAAGTTTAAGGGGCTCTGAGGTCCCCTAGAAAGCATGTATAGGAGTCAGGATAGATATAGGAACTTCCCAATGTGGAAACATTTTCTGCCAATATAATTTAGATCTGTAATTGTCCCTAAGTATTGAAAGTTTAAGGGGCTCTGAGGTCCCCTAGAAAGCATGTATAGGAGTCAGGATAGATATAGGAACTTCCCAATGTGGAAACATTTTCTGCCAATATAATTTAGAGCTGTAATTGTCCCTGAGTATTGAAAGTTTAAGGGGCTCTGAGGTCCCCTAGAAAGCATGTATAGGAGTCAGGATTTGACTCTTTGACCCTGATTCCAACACTATGCTGCTTTTCTGGAAAAAAATGCTGAAAGAATGGGAAATTATGAAATGATGACAGAGAGGCAGATGGAGCAATACTGTGGAAGGTTGTAAATACTAAGCTGAGTAGTTTGGATTTGATTTTCAATAGGGAGCCATTGAAAATCACTGCTCAGGGGAGTGAAGCAGCCTATGCCTTAGGAAGATGATTTTAGTATCTGGAGGTGGGGGATGGCTTGAAAAGAGAGAAACATGGTGGGGAGTCTAGTTTAGAACCTATTTCAATAGTCCATGTGGTAGATGAATTAAGAAAGGAGCCTGTGATTGGAGAAATGAAGAAAAAAATAGAAGTTTTTGGTCACATGGATAGAATCCATAATTGATTGAATATGGGTGGTGAGGAAGAAGGAAGATAAGTCAAGATTTGTAACATTAGAGCTTAATATATCAAACTGGGGCCAAGAAAGCTTGTGGTACCCTTTACAAAAAGAGTGAAGTTTGGAAGGGGATTGGGATTCGTGTGGAAGTTCAGTTTTGTTTGGACCACGCTGATGGAATATTGAACTGGTACTCTCCAACAGTAATTGAAAATTAAGAACTGGAGTCCAAGAAACACATTAGAGTTGCATAAATATAACAATGAATAAAAAGCTGAGTTTATGTATTAGGAAGTAACTTAGCACTATTTAACATGCTGTGCAATTTCCAAATGCAACTCTTCTTCAATCCTGACCCTTATCATCCATCTGCCTCTCCAGTTTAATAAGCCTTTTCTCCAGTTTAATAAGCCTTTGAGGGTGAGTTGAAGATTGAAGAGTTATAGAATTGGAAACTATTGTTATTATTATTCATATTCTTCCACCTCACAGGATGAGATCGATATCTTTATCCCCTGTAGAAATTCCAGGCTCTTAAAAAAAATCTGCAGGATACAGTAGAATTATGGGAAGCAGAAAGAGAAAAGAATGATGAAAAGATACGGGATGGCCTAGAGAAAGGAAAAAATGTTCTTTTCTGAGATATTAAAGAACATGAATAAATGTAAGCATTAATATCTCCATTTGTCACTGAAGCCACTTGGAATAGAGCTATCATCTTCCTCATCTGCAGATCTTACTTCCCTGCCTGACAACTTTGATGCAATGATGAAGCTTCTTGGTCTCACCTGTCTCTTTCTTCTTACTGCAGGTGTATGGCTCCATTTTCCACATAAATCGAGGAAACCCCTTCAACTTGGAGGTTCTAGTGGACTCTTGGCCAGAGTATCAGACCGTCATTACCCGGCCTCAAAAAAAGGTAGGATGAAGCAATTAACATTTATTATCCAACTGTTATGTGCTAGGCACTGGGAATACAAAGACAGAGATAAAAGCAGCTCCTGACCTCAAAAAAAAAAAAAAAAACAACTTCCATTCTATTGAGGTAGACAGTATACATGTAATAGACATCAAATATATCCAAAATGAATACAAAGAGATTTGAAAGGAGATCACTATTAACTAGGAGCAATCAGGAAAGGCTTCATGTAGTTTTGAAAGAAATGCTGAAAGGGTTCTAAGAGCTAGAGGTGAAAAAAGAGAACATTTCAGGTATGGGAAATAATCTGTACAAAAGTTAAAAATGGAACCATTTGATGGAGAGAAGGCCGAAGACCAGGGTCACTGTCAACAATTCTTTCACTAAAACCCAACAGATTTAAGTATAGAAAAATGGAGGGTACCATTCACAAAAAGCTCTTGGATTCTTGATACTAGTTGATGATAGTATCTCTCCTTAGGTATTTCTTCTTCCATATCTGAGAACTTGCTATAAATGTGACATTAAGCCTTCCTCCTTGATGCTTTCTTGACCAGGTAATCTCTCTAGCTTTCTTGCCAAGCTCTTTCCTAAAAATTCATTTGGCTTTCTCCCTTATAAGAATAGTGCATGATTCTTAAGCCTCTGTTTTTTGTTTTGTTTTTAATTTTTTTCTAGTTCAGTTTCATTACCTGGAAATAGTACAAGGTATGTTTTTAAAAGAAAATCAGTAGTACTGCTTTAAACATATCTTACAGCCATTTTTAGGGCATCTCAAGAAAATTAAAGCATTTTAGAGTTAAAAAAAAAAATCTTTAAAGATCATCTGGCCCTTTAATTTTCAGATGGGGAAACAGACCTATAGAAAGGAAGTAAATTGAGTGAGTTCACACAGGTAGTAAATGGGACAATCAGCAGCCAAATTCAAACCCTCTGATTACAGATATTCTTTTTCTTTTCATTCTCCATTCACTTTTCTAAGCATTGAATATAATAGAATATGCTTGGAAGGAAGAATTTATTCTTTGGAAACCCTAGCCAGTGTCAATTTGATAATCTCTATGTGCTATTTGTCATGGATCCCACCCTTGGAGTTTTCCCATTTGGACAGGATTATCCTAACATAGCTTTTGAAATCACAGAATCATCCCCATATCATGACAAGGCATTAGTGAAATAGATTAGCAAACTCTCCTAATTCCAACCATACCATTTAAAAATTTAAAAGACAGATAATTACTTGGGTTGTAGCCTATATAATTTCTGAGGCTTCTTATTCCAATTTCTTCTCCCAGTGCTTGGTCAGGTCTTAAGAGCTTGGTTCTATCTCCCTTTAAGAGTGCTAGGGATAATTGATAAATGGTCAAAGGATATGAACAGACAATTCTCAGAGGAAGAAATTGAAACTATATCCACTCACATGAAAGAGTGTTCCAAATCACTACTGATCAGAGAAATGCAAATTAAGACCACTCTGAGATACCACTACACACCTGTCAGATTGGCTAAGATGACAGGAACAAATAATGACAAATGTTGGAGGGGATGTGGGGAAATTGGGACACTAATACATTGCTGGTGGAGTTGTGAAAGAATCCAGCCATTCTGGAGAGCAATCTGGAATTATGCCCAAAAAGTTATCAAACTGTGCATACCCTTTGACCCAGCAGCGCTACTACTGGGATTATATCCCAAAGAAATACTAAAGAGCGGAAAGAGACATATATGTGCCAAAATGTTTGTGGCAGCTCTTTTTGTTGTAGCTAGAAACTGGAAGATGAATGGATGTCCATCAGTTGGAGAATGGTTGGGTAAATTGTGGTATATGAAAGTTATGGAATATTATTGCTCAGTAAGAAATGACCAGCAGGAGGAATACAGAGAGGCCTGGAGAGACTTAAATCAACTGATGCTGAGTGAAATGAGCAGAACCAGAAGATCACTGTACACTTCAACAACGATACTGTATGAGGATGTATTCTGATGGAAGTGGAAATCTTCAACATAAAGAAGATCCAACTCACTTCCAGTTGATCAATGATGGACAGAGGTAGATACACCCAGAGAAGAAACACTGGGAGGGGAATGTAAATTGTTAGCACTAATATCTGTCTGCCCAGGTTGCATGTACCTTCGGATTCTAATGTTTATTGTGCAACAAGAAAATGATATTCACACACATGTATTGTACTTAGACATATTGTAACACATGTAAAATGTATGGTATTGCCTGTCGTCGGGGGGAGGGAATAAGGGAGGGGGGGTAATTTGGAAAAATGAATACAAGGGATAATATTATAAAATATATATATATAATAAAAAAAATTAAAAAAAAAAAAAAGAGTGCTAGGGATACCCCTGAGGAGTTGGGGTGATTAATGCCATTGGCTGAAGCTTCCATCAGTGTTCTTTTCCACTCTCCAAAATTACTAGGCAAGAATGATTATAGTTACTCTTAAGTAGCTCTTAGAAAATAATATTTACTAAGGTTAACACCGTAGGAAGGAACAATCGATATGAAACATTCTTCCCATCCAAAAAGAAAAAAAAGGTGTTACAAATTCTTCTACAAGTAAAGTCCATGGTAAAATGGGTTTGAGTTTAGAAAGTACATATCTTGAGATTGCTGCAAGTCCTTCTCTTCCGTTTGTTGGCTGCACAAGAACTTCTCTGTGGGCATAGAATAATTTCTTTGCTAATTCCTTTCTGGAAGAGTGAATCTACCTCATATCTGTCCATGGTGGGCAGTGTCATCAGCTAATCTAGGGAAACTGATAGAAATCATATGGGAAGTTGGGAAGTCCATCAAGATCTAGACCCTTCAAAACTGGCAAGATTTTCTGGCCAATGAATAAAGATAGGGATGAGAGCTGTCCAAGTCCAGGTAAAGACCAATGAAGATAATAAAGATCAGAGGTGAGATTTGAAGTCAATTCTTCTTGACTCCAAATCTAGTAGTCTATCTACCATACTTCCTGGATGTCTCCAAACTTATATGTAAATAAATTTTACAATCTACAATTAAATATCTAATCTGATGTTTCTTGAGATGAGCCAGAGTTCTTAAAAAATGTTCCTGTGAAGCCCAAGTGCTGGAAGGTCCTACCAAGCTAAAAAGGCCCTGAGTATGAACCCTGTGGTATCATCTGAGGATCAGCCCATCATCAGAAAACTAACCACTACATGATGCTTTTTTCAGTCACATTAACTCAATAATACCATATACTATAATATGAAAATGTTATGATCTATTATTAGAGAATCTATCAATTCAATTTAAGACTCTACCTCTTAAGGTTTCTTAGCTCAAGTCCTTTCCAATTGCCTCTTTGCTTTGACTCTTGGACCAAATCAATCTACAGTGAAGTTTTCTCTTTGGAGAGACTTGTAGTGAACCGTTGTCTCCAGGCAGTTGCTGTTAACTCTTGTCCTTAGAAGTGACTTCCCTTCCTGCAGAGAGCCCCGTCAAGCCAGATGTAATGCAAAGTCTTCTCCTTGAATCTCCTCCAGCTCTTATCCTTCTCCATGTAGACTCACTTTCCAGGCCCACTGTTGCTTTTTATCCTCCCAGAGAATGGGCGTGGGATAATGCAAGGGCTTCTGGGAAGAACCACTTCAGCCAATGGGCTTGCTCCTTCTATCAAGTCAACCTGAGTTCTCACCTTGTAATTGTCCAACCTGAATTCTCACCTTGTCACATCCAGACAACCTCAGTTCTCACTTAGTAATCCTAACAGAGACTGACAATAATACTCTAATACCCCACTTCCTTTAACCCATCCTGCACAGGAGATGACTGATGACATGGATCAATACACAAACACGTACCACATCTTCACCAAAACTCCTGAAAGATTGCCAGAAATACTGGAATCCAATGACATCATCAACTGGGATCAGATTCTCACTATACAAGGTAACTGCTTAGAAGCAAATGAACTGTTAAAAAATCATGTGATATTCATCAAGCAACAATTCTATAAAAGGTACCATTGTAGGAATTGATTATATAAAGATGAATATGATATAGTCCCTATCCTCAAGGACCTTCAATCTAGTTGAGGAGACAAGACATGGACAAGTAACTCTAGCAAAAATTAGGATGTTAGTATTAGATTTTATTATTTCTACTTACCAAAGACACGAAATAATTTCTCCAACATCACACATCTAGAAATGGCAAAGCTAAGATTCAAACAAGGTAAATTCAACTAAGTTGTAACTTCCTTGAAAAGAGATTCTGATGAGAAGATAGTATGGTGTCTTTCTTGAACTCTATTCATGGCTTTGTCATTGCCTTACTGTTTAAGTCTGACCAGCATTTCTTATTCCTAGACTTGGGTATCATTTAAATTGAAGAGCATAGAATAGATGATATTGAAGATTATGCCATTGTCATTATTTTTCATACCAAATATGAGTTTTCTCTTCTCCCTTCCTTTATACCTCAAGATTCCTTTACATCACCTTTTCTTTTTTTTTTAATTTTTTTATAATATTATCCCTTGTATTCATTTTTCCAAATTATCCCCCCCTCCCTCTACTCCCTCCCCCCGATGACAGGTAATCCCATACATTTTACATGTGTTACAATATAACCTAGATACAATACATGTGACATCACCTTTTCTTCTCTCATCTTTTATCCCAGTCTCCAAGGAAGAGAGAGAGTTCTTTTCCTCACCAAGATTAATCCTTCTACTTATACATTTGATGCTTTCTTTTTTCTACTCTCCTCTAGGAATTGGGCCCATTAATAATTTCCACTTGCTATTCCATTTTCAGATACTGTTTGTCCAATGCCTCCTCAAAATTCACAAATATGTACAGATCTTTCTCATCTATAAAAATATTTAAGTGACTCTGAAAATTCTCAGTTTAATGTCTTATATCTTTTTCCTCTTATAGTCAAACTCATAGAGTCATCTATTTCCATTTATTCCATTTCCTTACCTCCCATTCTTCAACCACTTGTAATCTGCCTTCTGACTCAACCAATCAACTGAAACTACTCTCCTTACCTCCCATTCTTCATCCACTTGTAATCTGCCTTCTGACTCAACCAATCAACTGAAACTGCTTTCACCAAGCTTTCATTGATCTCCTAATCCCTAATTCTGAATCCTATTTTCAGTCTGTATCCTACTTGGCATTTAAGTCTGGCTTGGTTGACCATTCTTAAATATTCTCTTTCCTTGGCTCACATGAAATCAATTTGTTTTCTTCCTATTTCTATGACCAAGTTCAAGTTATGATTTTGACACCCAAATTGTGTAAGTTTAGACAAGTTATTTAACTTCCCTATGTCTTCGTTTCCTCCTATTTTCAAAATGAAATGACTAGAGTGTATAGACTTTATCAAAGGTCCTTGCCAAATCAAACACTCTTTTAGTTTATGATTCTAAGTGCATTAAAAAGGTTATAGACAAATATCTATGAGAAATGAGAGTAAGAGAGTATTTATTAAGCACTTAGTATATGTAAGGCACTATGCTGATGCAAATACAAGTTAAAAAGAAATATGGAGAGTCATGAAAAGATCCAGGAGAGGAATGAAGACGTGAACATTGGGAACTTCTGGAAAATAGTGGCTCCAGGAGTAACTCACTTATCAATTAATAAACACATTAAGTACTTACTCCGTGCAAACAATTTCAAACAATAAACACACTAAGCACTTACTATGTATGATCAGAAAACATTTCTAACACGGAGAAGAAGAGAAGGATGAGGTGTAGAGGAAAAGACATTATTGGGACAAGAGCCAAGGCATGAAGGGGATGGATTAATTGCCAAAAAGTAAAGATGAGTAAACATGACAGACTTTTTATCTTTACTCATTTAATTAGAGAGGGACAGACCAATTCAGGCACCTGTGACTCTTCCAAGACTGCCTAAAATGTATGTCCCAGTGTTCTGACTTACTGAATAGAGTTTAGAGCCATAGAGAAGCAGCCGAGATCAGAATCATGGATTTAAGGTAAGTGAGGAGCTCAAAGATCATCTAGTCCAATCTACTTGTTTTACACAGGGGGAAACTGAGACTTAGAGAGAACTGACTTACCCATAATCACTTTGCAAGGAAATACTAGAATTGTCTCTCACCACAAATGCAATGCTATTCACATTAAGCTGTGCTCCCGCAGAAGATGAAAAAAAAACAACTAAAGCAAAGATTGCCTTTCTCTCTTCAGGTTGCCAACAAGGCTTGGATGAAAAGATAAAAAGTATTGCAACTTCAAAGGCAGTACAAATAGATTA
Source organism: Sminthopsis crassicaudata (assembly GCF_048593235.1). Classification (NCBI taxonomy): domain Eukaryota; kingdom Metazoa; phylum Chordata; class Mammalia; order Dasyuromorphia; family Dasyuridae; genus Sminthopsis; species Sminthopsis crassicaudata. Next base: position 245,193,494 of record NC_133622.1, read on the forward strand.
CTCCAAGAGATTTCTCTATGCCACAGAAGCAACACTGCAATTAAAGTCTTCCAATACGAGAATGTTTGGGAGATCCCATGAAGAAATTATCCAAAATATTGGAAAGTTTAGGAGGTAGGAAACATGTGTAGCCTCCCATTCTAATATCATATCCTGGGTTGTTAACAATCAAAGGGTCAAACTTTATCACCTAAAGTTTATGGTATGAAATGGACATTTACAAGAAATCATCCACTAAGGTCTCATTAGTAATATAGTTGCAGACCTGGGTGGCCATGAAAACTCAAGTTCCACCAAGTCTAACCATATGGATAACCAAAAGGCAAAAGACTGGATAAATCCAGCTAATTTTCTATGGAGTCAACATTAGAAACATGGCGACCATTTGAATCCCTCAAAATTGGCTTGATTGCTGAATACGTTTGGTCATTTTAGTAGAATAGAAATAAAAGTGTATTTGTGTGTGTGTGTGTGTGTGTGTGTGTGTGTGTGTGTGTGTGCTATCTAACTACAAAAATCCTCTGGTTCACAGACTTCTAAGAGAGAGAATCATCTCACATTTCAATGTGAGCAATTTCAAGAGCAATCATGCATTAGCACAATCTAGGATCTTAAAGAACATCCTGAGGGAACAAACAATTTTCGCTAAATTGTCTGACATTGTGCAGGCTCCAGATATTGACTTCCCTCTACCTGTCTCTCTTGAAGTCTTTCAATTATCTGGAGAAATCCTTTCTCCACTCATTCAGCTAGACTATAGGTTCAGTGTTCTATCAGCCAATCAAGAGTCACATCTCCTTCTTCATTCATAACACATAGCTTCCAAAGGCTGTCCCCCAGAGTCTGGCAAAATGGGCAGAAATGTGATTTAAGCCTATTGAGGTCTGGGATTGTTTCCCTCTGTACCCATATCAAATACAATGTCTGACAGACAGTAGGCACTTATCCCCCCCCCCCAAGCCAGGCTGAAAGTGACTTGCCCAGGGTCACACAGCTAGGAAGTGTTAAGTGTCTGAGACCACATTTGAACTGGGGTCCTCCTGAATTCAGGGCTGGTGCTCTATCCACTGCGCCACCTAGCTGCCCCAATAGTCACTTATTGATGCTGTTTTCCAAGTAACTCTTGAGGAATGTCTAAATTATGATTTGTATTGAAAAGAAAGTTTGACGAGGCATTCAATAAACATTGTGTGGTATTATTCTGATGAATGCCGGAAGATGTGAAAATACATGAAAAATGGCCATTTCCTTTTGGAAATTTACAACTTAGTAAGATTGATGAGACTGCACCAATGAATATACTAGGTTAAGTTATGGTAAGTGAATAAAAAAGCAAAGAACAATGAGATCATTGTTAAGTAAAATATTCCATCTGAAAGATTATGGATCTCTAACTGAAAGATTCAGACCTTAGAAGTCATTCAGTATGATCCCTTAGTTTTGAATTTGAAAAAATCAAGATTCAAAGAGTTGTTTGAATATGTTTTGAATATGAAAAATCAATATTCAAGGAGTTGTTTGAATATGTTTTGAATATAAAAAATCAATATTCAAGGAGTTGTTTGAATATGTTTTGAATATAAAAAATCAATATTCAAGGAGTTGTTTGAATATGTTTTAAATATGGAAAAAATCGATATTTAAGGAGTTACTTGGCCAAGGTCACACAACCAATAAGTGAGAGAGTTAGGATTCTAATCCATGTCTTCTTGTTAAAAAAAAAATCCACTTTCCACTAGACCACATTGGGATCAGGAAAGGCTTTACAAAGAAGATTAAATTAAAGGAACTTAAAAGAATGATAGTAAATCAATGTTTGAGGATATGCTTGAAGAGAAAAGTGAAAGGCACATGAGCATCAGAAGAAACTAATGTGGAGAAGGCCTGGAAGTGGAGAAATATGGTGTATTTGGGAAATAAGTGGCAATGAAAGTAATATTTTACTTTATTCTTTACTATTTTCTTTGCAGTGAAGTTGGTTATCTCAAACCTACCTTTCTGGATGTCTCCCATTCTGAGCTGGTGAACAACAACTGGAAATTTGGAAAGAATGAGAAAAGCCTGAGATATATCAAAAGCTGTATCCAGAACTTTCCTGGATATTGTCTGCTCGATTCTGAGGGGAATCCCATAACCTGGAGTGTGATGGAAGCAACATGTGAATTAAGGATGGCCTGTACCCTGCCAGGATATCAAGGAAGGGGCATCTTAGGGGAGATGATGAAAGCATATATGCAATATCTTCATCAGAATGAGATTCCTTTTTATCTTCATGTAGAAGACATGAATAATAACTCCCACAAAGCAGTGAGGCGCCTTGGTTTCTATGCCATGCCTTGTGACTGGCATCAGTGGAAAAGCACCCCAAGTAGATTTCAGCAACTGCCCAAGTTCTAATTCGGGCTCCCAGTTTTGAGTTGTGCACTCCACTATGTATTTTATGCCTTAGTTAGAAACAGGATGTCTTTATCTCATCCAGGGAAGAAATACAACATCATTCATGGTTCCAGCTCCACTGCTGACATCCCTTCTTCAGCATCTTTCTGGTCTGCTGAACTCAGAAGTCAGAAAGAGTTGAGCTCCTGTGCTCAAGCAATCCACTAGTCTCAGCCTTCCCTAAACCATACCTACCACAGAATATCAGGAGGTATTACTAAGCCCAGCCTTCCTTCCCCAATTTTAGCATAGATACTAGAAACAGCATCCATTGGGTAAACCTTTGAATATGCAGAACAATCGCCCTCCATTCAATAAGCCAGTTTTATGGAGTTCGAATAGTACTCATCCTTCAAACTAACTCTGGCTGTTGAAACCTCTCTGGCTGTTCCCCATGGCTAGAATGTTCTCCCTTCAATCTCTACCTGGTTTCCTTTAAGAGTGAGCTAAAGTCCCACCTTCTGTAAGAGTTCTCCCTCCATTCCCCATCAGTACATTTTCCTTTCAGATTACTTTCTATTTGCTCTATGTATATCTTGTGTTAAATATTATCTCTCCTACTTGAATTTTGATTTACTTATTTTTTTAAGTTCTGACCCCAAAAATAGCAAAAAAAAAAATGAATATGTACCATAATATGCATACAAAACAGCAGATCTATATTGTGTACAGCTTGCCTTGATTTTAAATGTATAATAAATTCATCATGTAACATTCAAAGCTTTGCTTCTTTGTGATTATTGTCATGATTCTATCCTTCCTTCTGTTCTTTTCAGTACATTTTCCAAAATGTTCTTCAATGATATCCTTTCTTTTTATTTTTTTAATCCTAACCATATTCTTCTCTTCTCACTCCATTAGTACCTGTAAAAAAAGAAAAGAAAAACCTTTGTAATAAATATGCATGTTCAAGCAAAACAGATGACTATAGTGGCTGTATCTAAATATGTGTCATTTTTATCTGGGGTTCATCTACATTTGCATCAAATTTCTAGAATCGTGGTTGGTCAGTGTATTATTCAGAGTTCTTTTAGTTTTTCAAAAGATGTTTTGTTTTGGTTTTTTTGGCAATGCTGTTATAGTATAATTTTTTTTTATTTTTCTGGTTTAACTCACTGACATCAGTTCATACAGATCTTCCCAGGTTTGTGTGGAGCTATCCATTTCATCAGTTCTGAAAGTGTAATAGTATTTCATCACATTTATTTAGGTACCATAATTTACTCATTCAAATCCCATTGGATGGTCAGCACCTTGGTTTGACACACAAAAACAGCTACTATAAATATTTTTGGAGATACTGGGTTTTTTCTCTTTGATAACTTTTGGGTATAAACCTGGTATTTTTATCACTGGACTAAAGATTTTACACAGTTTAGAGACTATTTTGGTCATGGTTTCAAATTGCTTTCCAAAATAGTAGACCAATTCAGAGCTTGACTGTAGGTCCAGCTTTAATGTGCCTGTTTTTAAGGATGGATATAACACATAAAGATGGTGGTCAAGATAAAAAAGAAAAGGTCAATCTAAGCCATTAGAGAGATTGTGAATACAGTGTTAGATTGTCAGGCTTTCCCTAGCAATAATGTGTTGTTTCCAGAAGAAGAATAGGGTAGATAAAGTACATGGCAAGATGCCCATATGGGGTGGGTTCAGATATCTTAAGAGTTTGTTTACATGTTTTCCCCCATTATAGCATGAGTTCCTTAAGAATAGGAACCATGTATTTCTCAGCTCTTAGCATAGTGCCTGGCATATAGTAAACCCTTAATAAATTCTGGAGAAAAAGTGGAGAAAACAGGACGAAGAAAACCTCTTTTCTGATGATACAATAATGTGCATAAGAATAACAAAACCCAACTGATTACAGTGAAATTATAATGATCACACTTGATCCCAAAGAAAACATGAGGGAAAAAATCTTTCCCTGCTTCTAAGTAGAGATAGTAAACTATGGGTGGGCAATACTACATAAAACATCAGATTTTTTCAATATGTTGATTAGTTTTCCTAATCTTTTTCTTCTTTTTAAAATTTGTTACAATAGGTGGCAATAAGATAGCAGAGAAATAACTTTTGAGCAGGAAGAACCAGGTGAAAGTCTCACCTCTAACACTCTGGACACATATAGTAACCCCAAGCAAGTCACCGAACCCCTAAGAAAAAAGTCTTAGAAAATATTGACTTGCATTGGTAAAGGATTTAATATCTGAATGAAAGAAAAAATTCAATTCTCATATAAAAAGGATAACTCTATAAAAGAGACTAAGAGGAAGGAGAAAATGGAAAACGTAAGTGATATCAAAATAAAACATTTCAGCAAAAAAATTTTGATGTTTAATTGCCATCCCTCTTTCAGGCCTAGATGGTCTCTAAGATCCCTTCCTGTTACAAATAAATTTTGACCCTGGAATATGAGCTAAAGAGAAAAATGGATAAAGAGAAATTCAAATTATTAAAATATGATCAATACTAATAGATAGCATTTATATAGCTTAAGTACTTTAAAAATATTATCTTATTTGATCCACACAATCACCGAGGGAGGTAGGTGCTATTATCATCATCCTCATTTTACTGTTGAGTAAACAGAAGCAGAGACAAATAGGTGACTCCTCTTCCTCTCCATCCTCCCCCCCCCACCCCACCCCCGCCAGGTCACACTCCTGGTAAGTGTCTGAGGCTGGATTTGAACTCAAGATTTCCTAATTACAGTACTAGAGCCCTATTACCTGTAGTGAATACTTGCCAATTCAACAAATATTTATTAAACCATACACTATAACCCAGTTTCCCATCACATCAATAAGACTAAAATATTAATAACCATTAAGGCACTGCCACAAGGCAATGTCTTTTGCCTGTTTTTTTGTTTTTGTTTTTGTTTTTTTTTGGGGGGGAAGGTTTTTTTTTAAATTTTTGTATCCATGGTGCTTAGCACAATGCCTAGAACATAGTGAACACTTATGAATATCTATTGATTGATTGATCAATTGATTAAAGTAGAGGAAATAATAGGTTTCTACCAAGTGTTTTATTTCAAAGAGTCAGAATGTAATAATGAGATCAATGTCTCCCTCTTCTGGTCATTGGCTCTCAAGGTAATCATTCAACATAAGAACTTTAAGGATCCCTTAATAGAAGTAAATCTGCATCAAGACTGATGGATTCTGATCAGCCCCAAAGCTTTAACATTTTCCAGTTTTTTAGTTTGGGACAATTTGCCCATTTTAGGGATCTGATCCCACTCCAGGCAAGTCCAATCGTCTACCAAAGGCTTACCATTTTAGTGTTTAATTTAATTTGAGCTCAATTCAATCGTCAGTTTAAAATTCCCAAACTCAATCCAATAACCCTCATTCCCCAAAATCAAAGACTACAGGGTTTGAATTAGTCATCAGAAGACTAGCTTAAAGGCCCAGAGGCCAGGGAAGGTCAATAGTTTCTTGGAATTCACATCCATAGGTATAATTAATATTTTTAAGAATTAAGAAATTATTAATGTTAATTCTGAAAGGTTCTTTTATGTGAAACTAGGATATTCAGTATAAGTTTTAATTGACTGTATTGAGTCATCTTGAGGTTGTGCTATTATTTAAAGGGACTCTGAGAATAATAATTTTTACCTTTATCCCTTTGAAAATGTTTCTGTTATGGACAATATACAATTTAGGATTTTTCTATGTATTTGGCATTCTAAAGCAAAATAATTTGTGTAATGTTGAACTTAAAAGAAAAACTATCTACTTAGATATGAAAGATAACCTGTGAACTCTCTGGGATGAATCTCTTCCTGTTATCAATATAAAATTGTGGTAAACACCTGTTTAGGATTCATCTGAAGCTTTGGTTAATAAATTATTGGAGGTAAAATTGCTTGGGCCTGTAGCCAACATTATTTGGGAGTTTTAAAACTCCACCATATTAAAGTTACTGGGACTATTACCTGACATGAAACTGAATTAAGGCTAGTTTATCCTCTATCATGTATGTTCTAAGAAGTTAGCTAGTCTGATTATAATATGCTATAGCCATGTCCCTGCTTTTTCCTCCTGTGGATGATTTCTATGATCAAAACAAATAGTCAATAGAAATCATTCATACAATTCAATTATCTCATACCTTGATGTTTCCAGTCTGATTATATATAATCATTATATCCTGAATAATTAGGCAAATGAGAATTTAGCCTAGTCATCTATCAGTTATGAGATTTTTGTGTCTGTAGGTATTCAGTTCTTTAAAGGTTCCTAAAATAATGAAAGGACAATTGACACAGTTGTCTGTGAGACCTAACTGCTGTTTATTGGGACTGAAGCTGACACATCTTTGACTTTTGTCTGCCTTGTGAGACAAACATGCTTCCTTACATGGGAAGCTGCTGGCCAATCTACATTGTCTTTTCCACATTTTATAGCAGTCCTTTTGAATCAGTCTTTCTATCCCAGACAATTCTAACTTTTATTTGTTGGATTTGTTTCCTGTTCTAGATTTTTGTCGAGTTACAGTTGTATTGCTTCTGGGACCTGGATCAGGCCCTTGGATGTTTCCAGCACACCACACCACACACCTCCTCCCTGGAATAGGATTAAATGTCTCACCCATTTTCAGCATGAAGCAGTTTCAGAAGATGAGACCATCACCCCTGCCCCTAATGGACTTTGAGCCTCATTGATTTGGGGGGAACTGAAAGTGGTTGATGAATGACTGCCACATTCTGACTGGATGTCCTATTACATTATATTTAAGATTTAGGATAAAATATATTGGGTTAAAAGTTGGGTAACTGTTGCTGTAAAGAATGCTTATAGTATGTATCTGCATTATCTAATTGATCACAATGTTCCCTTCAGAACATGTTATTATTTGAGGGATCTTTGGATAAGTTCCAGGGTAGAAAACCCCTACTCTACTAGTCTGTTATGTATAGGGGCTTTGAATCACTTTCAGGACTTGTATGTGAGGTGACTACTTGATAATTGGAGCCCTATTTATTCCCCCTTGGATGATTCCTGCCATAAAACAAAAGAGGAGGATAAGAGATAAGGGACCAGGAAAGCTGGTGGATTTTCCCAAAAGCACTGAAAAGAATGGGAAAAACTTCATCAAACAACTCACCTAGGGATTAGATTGAAGGGACAGCAGCTGGAGGAGAAGAAGGAAGTGAATTTGACAAAAGTTAAACTTCAGGTAGCAGATTATAGGTATCTCTCTAGCTACCACCGTAACTCTTCCCACAACCTTGGTCCTCCCTAATCCTGCCCATCCCATACCACAACTAGTGCCACTAATTCCTTCTTCACTTTGCCCCAGGCACTACTGCCCCTCCTAACACACCAGTTCAGTTTGAAAGCCCTCCTAGCAGTCCTTTTTCACCGTTACTCCTTGCTTGGTTTAATATTTGAACCCTAGCTGGGCTGTGATTGCTGGTTCTGGTTTAACTTTGAATCCTTTTATTCTGTTGGAATTGCCCCGGCAGACTTAGTTTTGGGGACCATTTTCTGATCACCTGTTCTTGGAAACAACCAGAAATCATCCTTGGAAATCTCCAAGGTACAGGCACCTAGCTTGTGACTGCCTCCATGAATCTTTCTGATCCACTTCTCCAATCCTGTAACCCCAGTTTCCTTAATTAGTATTTCAGCATCCTCCAAAGATGTTGCAGTTTGGTATCAGACTTCTGAAAGTTCATGGTTTGCCTGCTTTAATTTTGTGTACATACTTCCACACTTTGCTCAGTAATCCAGATCCTTTCTATATCCTAGTAGGAGTATTCCTTAGCCTGTCTGTTCTTCTGAGTGGGGAAGGTTGCAGCCATTTCAAGTCCCACTCTCCTCCTCCCTGGAATCCCTTGGACAACCATCCTAGAAGGGTTAGCACAACTGCCTTGAGTACTGCTGCTCCCCCTACAAACAGATGCTGAGTTAAGTGCACAAATGACTGCAGACCTAACTTATGTTGAATTGTCCATCTCTAACTGGATTCCCTGGCTGAGATGGTGCTCTAGAACTGTAGAGGACCCAACATGCTTGCCACAGGGAGGCCTCTGTGCCGCCCTAAACAAGGAAGGCAATTAACAACTCTGGGATAATCAGGGAAAGTCTGGCTCTTGTCCATAAGAATCTTGAGTCTAGATGACTGGAGCAGGATCAGGGGATGAAGGTGCCAGTCTCTGTTTAATTCCTCTCCATGACTAACCAGCCTTATCACATCCCTTTTATGAGGCCATTGTTTCTCCCTTTCCTTGCCCTCTCCATAGGTCCTTGCATCTTTTTAAATCTTGTTCACCTTATCGGCTTCCAGGTAGCGTCAACCAGACTCATGGTGCAAAGATACTCCATGTATGTAGGGGAAGATAATTCAATCATTTGAATATCCACCAGAGAGAGTAGAATTGTAATATCTTAGTTTCCCTGACTCAGTTTCCCTTAATTGTAATAGCTCAGTGTCCCTTAATTGTAATTCCTTAGTTTCCCTGAATTATTATGAAATTCCTTGAATTAAATCTTATGGCCATGGCCCCTTTCCTTACCCCATTAAGCTCTGGGCCTTCTCATATTCCAGTGAGTCTTATTTCAAATGCCTGGGTATTTCTTGTCCCAGATTCCTGTCTCCTGCCCTCGACCTCCTTCTTGACTCCCAATCTGTCAGAACTGAATCATAATCCTTTTCTGAAATTGCCACTTGCCCAATTTTTTTTTTTGCTTTTGTTTCCCTGATAGCTGGAGTCCTGTAAAAGTCTCTGGAAGTAATTGCTTGCTGCTGGATGCTTTGAGACAAGAGTCCCATTCTGCTGGCTAGTTTTTCACTAGCCCAAATTCTCCACTATTAAAATATTAAAAACCTAATCTCTATCTTGCCTCACTTTCTCTTGCATTACAAACATTCTATAAAGTAAAAGGATTATAAAATGATCAGCTATGAATAACTTTGCCATTCTCAGCATTAAAATGATCCAAGAGGATTCCAAAGGACTTATGATGAAAATGGTAGTAGAAGAACCAAAGGAATCTGCAGACAAAAACATATTTTCTTGTGGGGTTTTTTTTGGTCTATTTTCTTATTCAACATGACTGAGAAATATGCTTTGTGTGGCTACTCATGTATAACCTATATCATACTGATTGCTTTTCAATGAGGGGAGAAGAGAGAACAGGAGAAAATTTGAAATTCAATTTTTTAAAAACTGAAATTAAAAAAAAATTATATGCAATTGGAAAAAGTATTTAAAAACAAAGTTAGTAGAATTCTCCTTTAAGACCATCTGGACAAGGTTTCTTCCTCAAAGTCCTATCCCTTTTTTTGGTAAATACTTTGTAGATAGTTCAATTTTTTCCCCCTGAAATTAGATTGTTTAAGATCTCTATTTGGCTTTTTGTAAATTAGAATATTTTCTATTTCCATAAATGATCCTTCATTTCTTTAGAATTTTTGGTTTTATATCCATACAATTGTATATTTAAGGTTTTAGTTTTATGTGTTGTTTTTGTTTGTTTTTAGAAGGTCTATATTCCTCTGAATTTTCTATAGTTAGTCAAAATAGAAGATAGGATCTGAATCCAGATCTGGGCTCACATGCCCAGGAAGATCTTATCAAAGACAGTGACTTCTCAAAAGGGAAAGGATGGATGATAGGGAAAGGAGGGAGTTCTCATAGGATCCTTGTGGAGAGAAAATCTAGGACTCAGATCATTGCTCTCCTCTTTAACCTCTCTGCCTACCAAAAGAGACTCCTTCTCTCCCTCTCTCACTGATCTGCCCTCTGGACTGGGCCTACATGTTTCCCACAATTGTTCATCCTGCCACCTCCAATGGATGAGGATTACTCCCATAAGCACTCAATTTAAGAGGCATTTGCCACTAAGTGTAGGATTAAAATGAGTATGAGAAATTAACTTATTCTTTTCATTGAAAAAAAAATCCTATAGACCTAGAGAAAAGAACCAATTCAGTACTTTCTCATACGTTCTCCTGTTGGAATGAAGATGATGGAATAGAGAGACGGCTGGACTTGGAATCAGAAAGAGCCAGTTTGAATTCTGCCTTGGATATTTACTAGTGGGAACCCGAGTAAATCGCCCTCGATGAATTATTTGTAGGCCCTTTCCATTAACCACCATTTCCATTTTCCATCTCTAACATCAGTGGCTGGTGTCAAACCACCCAAATGAATGATGTTCAGAGATGGCTTTCCAAGTTCCTGAAAGTACTGCTGGGATAAATCTGGAAAGGGAGACCTGGAGACGTGATTTGCTGGGATAAAGCTGGAAAGGGAGACCTGGAGACGTGATTTGCTGGGATAAAGCTGGAAAGGGAGACCTGGAGAAGTGAGTTGCTGGGATAAAGCTGGAAAGGGAGACCTGGAGAAGTGAGTTGCTGGGATAAAGCTGGAAAGGGAGACCTGGAGACGTGACTTGCCCAAGATCACATAGCTACTGCATGTCAAAGGAACATCTTCCCCCCAAGTCTGCCTTTCCCCCAGTTATAATATTTCCTGGAATAAAGGCAATAATGTGGCCTAAAACAAAGAGGAACCGTGGGACGGACTGAGGATGAGAAGTACAATGGGATAAGAAGCATAAGATGAAGCTGGACGTGGGCCTTAGAGCTCATGTGTTTCCAGAACCACGCACCTCTTCACATAAACAGCTGGGGAATTTCCTTCCAACAGGTAGGATGAGTCACTCCTTTGCCTCTCTCTCTTTTTCTTTCCTGTCATTCTCCTCCTCACTCCTAGTCCCCGTAGCTGGCCAGCCTGTGGATTGATTCTTCCAGTCTTAGCTGAGTCCAAGTAAATCCATCCGCCGAAGCCCCGGAGCGAGCTTCAGGTAAGCTGTCAATCCACCAATAACTATCAGTGACGCAATTACTGAACTCCCGGCGCGGTGACGAGCCCGCTTCCCCGGCAGCCTCCGGTGGAGGCCCGGTGCCTCGCGGCGGGGGAGCCGGAGGAGACATGGCTCAGATCGCTGCCCGGCTCGGGGAGCGCCCCCGGAGCCCCGCGCTCCGGCCCCTTTCCGCCGGCCTGCGAAGGCGCAGGGAGAGGAGCGAGGCCCCGGCAGCTGCTCCGGGCCAGCTGTTCCAGAGGGGAGGCTGGGAGGGGCCTCGGAGCTCACCTGCGCCCAGGACCAGCCTCGGAGCCAGAGCCAGCCCTCTCCTCTCCCCTGCCCCGCGGCAAGGGCCCCGCCCCTTTTAGAGAGATGAGGTCCCCTTTGCGGGGTTCTGGTGAAACTTAGGCCCCTTTCCCAGAATCACTTGCTTAAAAGCACAATATAACGTACATAGGATTACTGAAAGAAACAATCATATTGAAAGTTTACACACACACACACACACACACACACACACACAATTTTTTGCAAAACATATTCCCATGTTAGTAACATTGTGGAAGAAAATACAACACACACACACACACACACAAAAGAAGGAAAACTATGGTTCAATCTGCATTCAGACTCAGTTCTTTCTCTGGAAATGAACAGAAGTTTTCATAAGAGGTTCTTTAGAATCATCTTAGATCATTGTATTGTTGAAAGTAGTTAAGTCATAGCTGATCATTGCACAATGTTGCTGTTACTGTATACAATGTTATCATTATTCTGTTCCTTTCACTTAGCCAGTTCCTATTTATCTTCATTCTGTTTGTTATTTCTTACAACACAATAGTTTTCCATCACAATCGCACAGCACAACTTGTTCAACCATTCCCCAACGGATGGCTATCCCCTCAATTCCTAATTCTTTGCCACCACTAAGAGAGCAACTTTAAGAATTGTGTCCACAAAAGCCCTTTTAAAATGTTTGATATTTTATTTTTTGGAGATAATATCCAGTAGTGGTATTGCTCAGAGTGGGTATGGTTTTATAGCCCATTGAGCAGATTGCCATTCCACTTCACTACTTCACCAATATGGCATTAATGTCTCTATTTTCCCTCATCCCTTACAACACTTGTCATTAAGAAAAAGTATTACTTATAATATTAAAAACCAACTTATCAATTAGATCCAAAGAGAATTTTTTTTAAAAAGTCTACTTCCTTAAATTTACTTCCTTAAAAGTTTTTACTTCCTCTATCAGGATGACAGAGACCTCCTCCTCAATATTGGGTGGGACCCCACCCAACAGGGAGAGTTTGAAAAGAATCTCATCTAAGAGAATACAGGCCCATATCTCTGCTAAAATTGAGAAATAGATTCTTTTATGTAGATTGCTGGAGGCAGAATAATCTGACTTCTCACAAGATCTGCATCATGTCTCACAAGCCAACCTCTCTTATAATATTCCTTCAATAATTAATTAGTAACCAATCAAAGTTTATTTCTACCTGTCAGAGACAACCTCCATCGCCAAATCTAACTAAGCATTCAGTATTCTCCAGAGGTCTTTGGTTTTTGAGAGAACCACTGAGTTCAATTTACTGATTATTTGCTAGTCATAATAAATTGATTATTAATAACCTTTTTTTCCTTTTCTGTCATATTAGCTAATCAAAGATATGAGATAGAGCTCAGAGTCATTTTTTGTTCACAATAGATAACATTGATTACTTTGCATGAAAATTGTTGATATACATATATAATACATGTATATATATATATACATATATATATAATGTATGTATGTATGTGCAATATCCCTTCCTAGGTTGCAGGAGAAGCAAAAATAAGGAGTAGATAAGAATAACCTCTAAGGTTTCTTCCAACTTTCCAAATGTGATCCTATGACCTCTGGCCAATCCCAGAACCAGCAACTCATCTAGACTATTCCCCACCAATTAGGGATGTAGTTTTCAAAGCCAGAGATGCCAAAGAGAGCCATGGAATTAATTCCTTCAGGATCTAAGCCAGAGAAAGACATTTTTTTTGAAGAGACCATCTTAAAAATATATACCTTTCATAAAAGAAAAGAACTTGATTAGTCATTTCTTTAAGAAAGTGTCAAAAAGTACTGAAAAAATTGGCATTGAGCAATTAAATCTATATCAAGAAAAATTTAGTAAAGTAACTGAGGATGCCATGACATCCAAAAGCTTTAAGATACTTGCTACTTTACTTGACTCCATTGGGTATATACATTTGAGCCAAAATGGAAAATCTGTCAGTGGTACTTGCTTTGTCTTCTAGGACAGGTATATTCTTACTTGTCAACATGTACTAAATAGCATAATGGATGGAATAGAAGAACAAAAATGGGCCCAAACAATTAGCGAAAACTCATTTGTAACTTTCACTGATGAAAACCTTTTAGAGTGCTCCCCCCAAAATTGGCATTGAGCCCTGGTTTGAAGTTTCAAGTATCTTCTTGACTACACAGTATTAAAATTGAAGGAAAATTAAATTCCTAAGGGTTTATTTAAGCAGAATTAGAACACCGAGATACCCTGTAATGGCACAGTTTTCATTATTGGACACCCAGAAGGACAGGTGAAGGAAATTGACATCTGTACAGTAATCCCTCTGGCAGATCGGGAAAATACATACCTGACATTTCTCCAAAATAGGCCGAAGCTGGAATGCAATCCAACAAACTACTGAGACAATAGTGTTAGATGTAGCCCTCTGTTCTCCCAAATAAGTTTCAGTTAAAAAAAAAAAAAAAAAAAGCTGATGAACTCTCAAGATTTCTTGACCTATGACACTAGTTTCTTTTCTGGATCCTCTGGCTCACCAGTACTAGATGCATCTGGTCGATTGGTTGCCATACACGCTGCTGGATTCAAATCTAACTCTCATGCTCCAAATGTCTTTGAGTATGGCTATTCTACCAAATGCATTCACAAAGATATGGTGCACAATGATGAAAGTTGGTATAATTCACTATTCCCATACCAACAGGATGTAGAAATGGTGAGTGCTGATGATTCAGCATAGTCTCACCTTCTGGGAAGATGCCTCTGATGTTTTCTGCAATCTTGGAGAGAGGACATCAGTTGGAGAATGGCTGAATAATATGGTACATGAATGTTATAGAATACTATTGTTCTATAAGAAAGAATCAGCAGGATGATTTTAAAGAGGCCTGGAGAGACTTATATGGACTTGCATGAGGGAAATGAGTAGAACCAGGAAATCATTGTACACAGCAACAAGATTATATGATGATCAATTTTGATGGACGTAGCTCCTTTAAACAGTGAGATGATTGAGGCAAGTTCCAATGATCTTGTGATAAAGTTGCACCCAGAGAGAGCACTGTGGGAACTGAATGTGGATCACAATATAACATTCTCACTCCTTTTGTTCTTGTTTACTTGTATTTTGTTTTCTTTCTCTTTTTTTTCCTTTTTAATTTCATTTTTCTTATGTAGCAAGATAATTGTATACATATGTATACATATATTGGATTTAACATATATTTGACCATGTTTAACATATATTGGATTACTTACCATCTAGGGAAGAGGGTTGGGGGAAGAAGGGGAAATTTGAAACACAAGATTTTGCAAGGATCAATGTTGAAAAATTATCCATGCATATGTTTTGAAAATAAAAAATTTTAATCAAAAGAAAGAAAGAAAAAAGATGATGTTGAGGTCTATTCTAACTGTGAGATTCAGGGATTCTGTAAATAAAAAGCATGATTTTTTAAATCTATCTTTTTAATATTCTTATTTAGTTCTAGCTTCAATAATTCTTTCCCTAACTTCCTATAACCTTATTATACAATTAGCTTATTTTCACTAAACAATTGATTTCAGCACAAGTTTTTACAGTTTTAATTTACTAAACAATGGATTTGAATTTCACTTACTGACAGTTAACTTTCTAATTCCAAAGCAAGTTTTCCTTTTTATAGGAGTGGTTTGCGATTCACCTGCAATCTGGACTCCCAATTAGAACTTTTTTGGTGTCCTCAGGTTGATTGTTTAAATTAATAAACAAGAGGAGGGTAAATAAATGAACTCCATCATTATCCACATTTATTTTTTTCTGAGGATAGTTTGAAATTTCCTTTTTCTATCTTCTAATTTTTTTAATGCAGGAAAAATGTATTTTATATTCTTACAAGAATGGTTGCCTAGGTGAGTAGACACCTCTGTCTTCCAATAATAAAAATTCCTTCCCACAATAAACTTATTCCAACTTTAAGTAAGTCATTACTGTACACTACAATGAAAACAGATTTCACAGATTGATATTCGAAACCTTCAGGTTTGGCAAATATGTTTCTTTTAAATTCTGAGTTAAGGAATTATTATAACTCATAAGAGTAATAATTTAACTTCTCCCTGACTTTGTCTTATTTTAGCACTTTCCTGAATTGCTATTTCATTTAATTTCTCCTGTAATTAATAATCTCATAATTAATAAAACATTTCTTAAAATTCAAACTAAAATTTCAAATCAATTCCTAGTCATTTTAAAGATTCCTTTTAAGGAATCACTGATCTGTGAATTTTATTGTTGCTGTATTCATTAAAGCTCTACCAAGATTGCCATTCCCCTATAAAATCATTAAAATACTTTATAAAGACATGCAGCTTATAATTTAGAAATGGAAGAAATTGTTTTCACATTTTTCACATGTTTGGTTTCCAGTCATTGAATTTTATTTTTCAGTTAATTTCTCAATTTATCTTTCATTCCAACAAAGATTTATAGATTCTTTATAAGTGAATATTTAGCACACTTTATACCCACTTTCCTTCAAAACTTCCTAAAATTAGTTTTGTCAGTGATTGATTTAATCCTAAGAAAATAAGTAATAATAACCTCCAGTACAAAGATGATTTTCTTAAAGTATAGGACTGATCATGACATTTTCCTGTTCAACAGATTCTAGAAACTCTCTATTACCTCTATCAGCAAGGAAGGAAATATGCATTTATTAAACACCTTCTATGTACCAGGCATTCTGCTCAGTGCTTTTCAAATACTTCACATGGTCCTCACAAAACTCCAGGGAGGTAGATGCTATTATTAACCCCATTTTAAAGCTAGGGAAACAGAGGCAGTTAACAGATAAGTGACTTGGCTAAGATCACAAAGCTAATATGTGTCTTAAGACTGGATTTAAATGGCCCTGGCTTATTCACTTAATTTTGTTTGCCTCAGTTTCTTCATCTATAGAATGAGCAGGAGAAGGAAATGGCAGATCACTCCACTTTTTTTGCCAAGAAGTCCCCAGAAGTGGTCAAAGAGAGTCTGACTCCACTAAACATCAAAAAGGCACTTAATATTATGTTTGAATTGATTTTTCCAATTATGTGTATCTTTATTGCTTAGTGCTATGTCAAACATACACAGTAAGTACTACATAAATGCTTTAGAACTTGCTTTAAACACTTACTAGCCATGGGAAATGGGCAAGCCACTAAACCTCTGTCTCAGTCCATTCCTCTATCCCATACCACCTATCCCAAGATTGATGTGAAGATCAAATAAGGTGATCTTTGTAATATATTTAGATCCCTATACATTTCTATTATTGATGAATTAATTTTTGGATAAATCATTTTAGTGTTTTTGGCAGGATTTCATTTTAAAGTTTTAGTTGATATTCATTTATTATATTGGTCTATAGCTCTTTTTCTTTGCTTTATTCTTCCTCATCTTGAGTATTTGGATTCTAGGTATGTCATAAAAGTAGTCTGATATTCTGCCAGTTTTCTCAGCATTTGGAGGGAAAAAATAAAAATAAATAGGAGGGATAGAAACTACATTTGCTATTTCCTTGATATAAAGAATTCCCAGATGAGGAAACTCCTATCAAAACAGACCAGTCTCCTTAGGTAAACCTGGCTTTTATTGAGTTTTGGAAAGTTTCTTAAACTGCATCTCAGCCCCATATAAGGTCTCATAACTGAATGTGGTGATCCCAAAATTATAATTTACTATCAGCAAGTGATATGTATATTTACATAATAATTTCTCCAGCAAAAAAAGGGGTCTAGAGTGGGAAAAATTGAAGGCATCCTGGACTATAGCACTGAGAAGTAGAATGAATTCCAAGAAATCTAAGAGCAGATGCTTTAAAGATGACACAGAGGGTCTGAGAAGACCAATGAAATAAAAAGTAGGGTTGAGGTTGAGAGGCAAGAAAAGGAATTATTGTTATTCTTTTAAAATTTGGTAGATAGGAGAACATTTTACACAGTGACAGCAAATGTGGTAAAATGATCAGATATGAATGACTGCAATTCTCAGCAATGCAATGATCCAAAGATTCCAAAGGACTTATGAAAAGTGCTATCCATCTTCAATAGAACTGATGCAATCTTCAGAATATATATATATATGTGTGTGTGTGTGTATACATATATATACACGCATACATATATGTGTATATATACATATGTGTATATATTCACATATATGTGTGTACATACATATGTGTGTATGTGTACATGTGTGTATATACATATGTGTGTATACATATACACATATATTTGTTTTCTTCATTTTTTTCTTGGGTTGAGTTTCTTTTTTAGTCTGTTTTCTTTCACAACATTACTAACTCAGAAATGTCTTTTATATGTCTGCACATGTATAATGGATATCAAATCAATTTCTCAATAAGGGCAAAAGGAGGGCAGGAAAGGGAAACTTTAGAATTAAAAAATTAAAAATGAATGTAAAAATGGTTTTTATGTGTAATTGAAAAAGAGATTTAAAAACATAAAAATTTAGTAGAATTCTCTTTTAAGTTCAGCAGGCCAAATTTCTTCCCCCAAACCTCCCTTTTAGCTCCTCCTTTGTAGGGAGTTCCGTGCCTCCTCCCCTCCCGAGGTTGTATTCTATAATTTAGAATATTTCATATTTTTATATTACTGGAAATAATCTTTCCTTTCTACCAAATTCTTGCTTTTATTGCTACGGAATTATACATTGAAGCTTTGACTTCGGTTTCTGTTTTCAGGAGATCTACATTCCTCTGGCCTGTGTGGGGTACAGGAAGCATGTAAGGCAGAATCTGAATCCCGTGCCCAGGAAGGTCTCAGTGAGGGCAGTGACTTTTAATTTGGCGGGGAGGCATGGCATTTGGGGTTAAGTGACTTGACCAGGGGCACAAAGCTAGTGAGTATTAACTATCTGAGGTGAACTTGAATTCAAGTCCTCCGCCTTCAGGCCTGGTGCTCTTTCCACTACAACTATTTTTCAAAAAGATACTGGGTGGGGAGTTTGGGGACTAAAACCATTCTTCCTCTCTCCCCCCTCGGTCTTCCAGAGTCGATTTGAGCGACCTCCTCTCTGCTGGGTCTCCCCAGACCTTCAGTTTCATTTTCTTTTTTCAATTGATCTCACCCTTTT
The DNA here is from genome assembly GCF_048593235.1 of Sminthopsis crassicaudata. Taxonomy (NCBI): domain Eukaryota; kingdom Metazoa; phylum Chordata; class Mammalia; order Dasyuromorphia; family Dasyuridae; genus Sminthopsis; species Sminthopsis crassicaudata. The sequence continues at coordinate 245,212,186 of NC_133622.1, forward strand.
TCTGGAATTTTCTCGCCCGTCCACGCCAAGTTCTCACCAATTTGACGGATGATCACTCCGTTGCCTCTCTTTTTCTTTCCCCCTTTCTCCCTCTCAGCGGGTTTCCCGGAGCGGAGCAGGCTGTGCGGGGCCCTTCCGGGGCTAGGACGCTTGGGCGCCCCCGAAGTCGGTTCTCTTGTGCGCGGAGGCGCCGGAGCGAGCTTCAGGTAAGCTAGCAATCCATCCATAACTACTGCGCTCCCGGCGCGGGGACGAGCCCGCTCCCCGGCAGCCTCCGGTGGAGGCCCGGTGCCTCGCGGCGGGGGAGCCGGAGGAGACGTCGCTCAGATCGCTGCCCGGCTCGGGGAGCGCCCCGGAGCCCCGCGCTCCGGCCCCTTTCCGCCGGCCTGCGAAGGCGCAGGGAGAGGAGCGAGGCCCCGGCAGCTGCTCGGGGCCAGCTGTTCCAGAGGGGAGGCTGGGAGGGGCCTCGGAGCTCACCTGCGCCCAGGACCAGCCTCGGAGCCAGAGCCAGCCCTCTCCTCTCCCTGCCCCGCGGCAAGGGCCCCGCCCCTGTTAGAGAGATGAGGTCCCCTTTGCGGGGTTCTGGTGAAACTTAGGCCCCTTTCCCCGAATCACGTGCACCCTCTAACATCCTTAGGGTGACTGCGAGAAACCATCACATCGCCAGCTTTACCCCCACACTCCCGGACTGCGGGTGTCCGGGTGTATACAGGCAAAAGCACGCTTCCCTGTTAGCCACCCTGTGAAAGAAACAGACAGAAAACCACGCCAGACAAACAGAGGAAAGAAATGCTGTGCGAATCCCCAAGAGAATGGTTCCCTCTTGCTTCCCCGTGAAGGCCCGGGACAACTGAGAGACATTCTCCTCCACAGGGACCACAGCCGGGTGTTCCAACCAGATTCTGATCAAAGGGTGAAGAAAATCTAAGGAAACGCAGGCCGGAGTTCCGCTGTAACAGCCTGGGGAGAAAAGGATTTTTTGTTTTTCCAATTTGTAACGTGCTGCTGTCTCCAGAAGCTGCCGATCCCTCTCTGGGAGGAGATCTGCTGTGTCAACTCAGATCTCTGGACAGATTCTTCCTCCTGTGGAGAGCCACTTCCCTTCCTGCAGAGAGCAGCCTCCAGTCTGGCCCGGAAAGGAAGCTTCCTTTCCTTTTTCCCTTCAGCTCCTCCGGCTCATGCCCGCCAGATCCTCTCTAATATCTGTTAATCAGTTGATAAAGACCCCAGATTTTGTTCCTCTTTAAGTTCTTGTGAAAGAGACCCCATTCTTACCATCTGTTTTGTCCTTAACACAGCCTTGAATTGAAAAGAGCGTCATGGCGTCTGGAGGAGACAAGAAGCGACTTCAGCCCACCTCAGAGGATGAGCAGAACGTGTCCCTGTCTCAGGTGGTATGTAGGTGTGATGTTAGCCTGTGTAGACCAGCGAACCAGGGCTCCGATTGTCCTGTTCTGCTTAGGTTTCTGTAGTTGCCTGGGGCGAGGAGCCAGACACCATTTTGTGAAACATATGGTCCTGAATACACCCCTCACTGTTGTTCTCCCTTCAAGCTTCCATTCAAAGTCATTGACCAGTTGTCCTGGACCTGCTGAATCTCCCACCATTCAACCTTCAAATTCCCTCTTCTCTTAGAGCAGGGGCTCTCAAACTGCGGCCCTGGGGCCAGATGCTGCCCATTTATGGGCCCGCCAGGTTATGGTCAATGGGCTGAGGGGCAGAGACAGAGTGTGAGCTTTTGTTTTTACTTAGTCCAGCCTCCCACAGTCTGAGGGACAGGGAGCTGGCCCCTAGTTAAAAAGGTGGAGAACCACCTTACCATAGTAGTGAATGGCCCCTCCCCTCAGATCTCCCAGAGGCTTTGATTTCCAACTCACTGATAGCCTTCTCATCATTTAAATTAGAGTCACCAGAATGAGGTTCAGAATCCTTCACTTCTAGCTCATTCTGCATAAGGCCTGGGACTTTTTTTGGACTTTTTCAGGTCACACACTGGACACTTAAAAATGTGAATTTTATAGAATTCAATAAGAGAGTCAGAAAGAGCTAGCTTCCAATTGGGAAGACCTGGATTCAAGGGTTGCCTCTAAGTCTATGTCTATACTGGGAGGCCAGGAGTTTACTCTCTCTGTGCCCCAAGAAACTGTTTAAAATACAAATGGAAGAATCGTCACTGCTTTGCTGTTTGGATGGAGTTTCCTCAATGTGAGATCTAGTAGGAAATTCCTTGCTTTATTTGTGTATCTTCATGATTTTTTCCATTAGCATTTGCTGCTATGAACCCAAATATATTTAATACAATGGAAACAAAACAGGTCTATCTATGACTGTCAATATCATGATCTAGTCTCATATCATTATTATTTCCATAACTTATGTTTTTAGCACTCTCTCCATTTTCCACAGTGTCGGGTGTCCTCACTCGACCCTGGGAGGCAGAGATTCTTGTATAATATTGGATGAGAATAGCTGAAAACGGTAAGGGAAGTGAGGGGCCGAGAGCGGTGCCCAAAGTCACCTAGCTAACAAATGCCAATGCGGGGTAATGATGATGATGATGACAGGAAGAAAATGAGGAGCTAGCATTTATATTGGGCCTTTCAGCTTTCCAAAGCATTTGATAAATATCTCATTTTCACCTTACCACAACCATGAGAGACAAATGCTATCGTTTCCCTGTTTCCAGATGAATTAATGAAATATGTTTATTTTTTTAGCTTATCCCTGAGACACAAACACAAAATCCAAGATAACCCCTGCTCTAAGGGATTCTGGAAGGAATACAGAGTTAGGTCCAGTTCTGAGGGAAAGGCCCCATAGTGCTTAGGATATGACAGCAAAGTAGAAATAGGATTTCTTTAACATAATCAATGTAATCTAATAATGTAAATATAGTTTCTTTAATTTCTGTAATGTAATGATTAGTATATATTAATCAAAGTACGGTTACCTAAGTGCTCTATCCATTGGGCTTCTTCACAGTTTAGACATAAGGGTGCTGCCTATCCGTTGCCTCTCTCTTTTTTGTCTTTTAAAAGGTAACACAGGAGCATTCTCTCACCCCGTTTCCTGGAAAGGAGTGGCCGGGAAACAACAGCCCCCTGCCAAGTGAGGATGGCAAATGGGATGAGCCGATTGCCACGGCCGATGTCACCGATGACAAGGAAGTTGAATTTTTCATTAGGATAGGCCAGAAGAATAAAAAATCAGAAGATAAATATAAGGTATTTGGGAAACTCAATGACAGTGTGTATAAAAGTCTGATAAAGAACGAGGCTGTGGAGAAAGCACTGAAGGAACGACCAGAAGAGGAAATGAGAGTGTCTATAAACAGAATGTTTATAGATGGAGTTTCTAATACATATGTGAACTTAGGGACGCCCCTGAAATGTCTGCCAAAGAATTCTCATCTCCATATTACATTTTACAAGAGCAGCGAGAATCGGGACGATTTACAGCGATACAACAAAAGTATTGACCAAGAATGCTTCACATTTTATATTTCTGTGATGGGGATAGAGAAAAAAAGAATCGTTAAACCCAATTATGGTGCCAAAAAAGACGGTAGTCTTTTGGTCTTTGGCACCAGAGGAGACACCGTATATGACGTTCTGAGCAACGATGGCAGATTTCTTTCCTGGGTGAAAGATAACAATTGGACACTAGTCAAAGATGAAACCAACTATGTGAAAACTTACCCTGTGGAAAAAGTAGCCAACCAAAAATTCAAGGTGTGTGTTCATAAAAATAAACCAACAGCACATCATAAGGGCCTTGAGGAGAAGAAGAAGAAAAAGGATGCAACAAAAGAGTGCAAACAAAAACCCCCTTCAAAGAAACGGCCACATCACCTTGATACCACCCAGGAAGGCGCACAGACTTCCAGTGCTGATGACAAGTTTCTGGAGCCAGAGATGCCAAAGAGATCCAGGAAACGAACTCCTGCAGGATCGAAGCCAGAGCAAGGCCAGTTCTATATTTTAAAAAAGTACGTCTTAAAAACATATACCTTTTTCACAAGGGAAAACCACTTGATTAGTCATTTCTTTCAGAGAGAGGAAGAAAAGGCTAGGGAACAAGGCACCGAGTTATTTCATCTACATCATGAAAAATTTGGCAAAGTAACTGAGGATGCCATGACATGCAAAAGCTTTAAGACACTTGCTACTTTACTTGACTCCATTGGGTATATATGTGTGAACTACAATGGAAAATCTGTCAGTGGTACTTGCTTTGTCTTTTGGGACCGGTACATTCTTACTTGTCGACATGTATTTGACTTGATAATGACACAAGTGGAAGAACAAAAATGGGCTCAGGCAATTAGTGAAAATTCATTTGTGACTTTCACTGATGAAAACCCTTTCGAGTCCCAAGAAAGATACGCTATTGAGGCCTGGTTTGACGTCTCAAGCATTCCTCTTGACTACGCAGTCTTAAAACTGAAGGGAAACGAAATTCCTAAAGGTTTATTTAAGCAGAAGCAGAGCACTGAAACACCCCACGATGGCACAGTTTTTATTATTGGACACCCACAAGGAGGGCTGAAGAAAGTTGACTTCTGTACAGTGATCCCTCTGACAGAAAGGGAAAATACATACCAGACAGTTCTCCAGGACAGGAAGAAGCCAGGATGTAATCCTACCAACTGTCCTGAAAATTTGCCAGAATTTAATCCTACAAACTGTCCTGAAAATAAGACAAAATGTGTCCACATGTTCAGCCACAAGCGTTTCAGAGAAAACAGTATGATGAATTCTGAAGATTACTTGACCTACCACACCAGCTTCTTCTCGGGATCCTCTGGCTCCCCAGTACTGGATGCATCTGGTCGCCTGGTTGCCTTACATGCTGCTGGCTTCGCATATAAATATCGTCATCAGCAACAGAGCGTCATTGAGTATGGCTATTCTATCAGTTCCATTCATGAAGATATGGTGCACAATCATGGAAGTTGGTATAATTCATTATTTCCATACCAACAGGATGTAGAAATGGAGAGCTCTGATGATTCATCTCAAAGTTTTCGCCTTCAGGGAATACGCCTCTGATGCTTTCTGCAATCTGAGGGAGAAGACGGTGGTTTCCCAAGACTTCAACCAGGGTCTGTGCCCCAGTACTGACTAGAGCTCTTTCCTACATCCCCATTCTCACGGACACACAATTTCTCTTGGAAGATTGACCACTGACACTTCCATAGCACCTTAAGGGTAGCAAACCCCCTTCTAGAAATTATCTACCGTTACCCTCACAACTCTGTGATGTGGGTATCTAAAACACTGAGGCTGGAAGAAATAGTATACAGTTAGAGGCTGACTGGGGTCAAAGACTAGAGTTCAAATCCAAGTTTTCTTGACTTCAAGTCAATTACCCCTCCACACGTCAGGCTGCTTTTTCATTTCTGAAACAGCAAGTGATGAAAATGCCAAACAATCCTGCTCCATGTCCCTCTGGCACCTGATGACGTCAAAAACTGAAGAAGGCTGATAGCCCATTGGATGGACTTGCTCTGGGACCCCACAGGATAACAGAGACCAGATGTGGGAGGGATGAGTAGGTGTGACTAGCCTATGATCTAGACCAGGGTTCTCAAACTACGGCCCTCAGGCCAGATGTGGCCACTGAGGACTTTTATGGGGCCGGCCTGGTTCTGGCAAATGGGCTGAGGGGCAGAGACAGAGTGTGAGGCTTTGTTTTTACTATAGTCCGGCCCTCCCACAGTCTGAGGGACAGTGAACTGGCCCCTTTTTTAAAAAGTTTGAGGACCACTGATCTAGACCATTGGAGATAAGTACCACCTTTTTTCAATTTCATAGATCCCCTGAAGGCCTAAATAACGGAAATATATCTGGGATACCACCGGACCTTGTAGGCTTTCTCCTGTTCTTGATTTTTACCCAGTTCAGTTATTTTTCCTGTTATACGTATTTTCAGTAATATCTTTTTTTTTTGGTTTTGTTTTGTTTTCTTTTACTACTTATAACCTGGAAGTAGTGTTTGTGAAGAGATTATGAAACAATAAAAACAATACAATACAATAGCCGTGCATGTGTGGAAGAATCATGTTTAGACTCTGTGGTACCACCTCACACCTCTCAGATTGGCTAAGATGACAGGAAATGAAAGTGCTGAACGTTGGAGAAGATGTGGAGAAACTGGGACACTGAGTCATTGTTGGTGGAACTGGGAAGGGATCCAACCAGTCTGAAAGCAATTGGGAACTATGTTCAAAGGGCTATGAAGCCGTGCATACCCTTTGATCCAGCAGTCTTACTACTGGGTCTGTCTCAACAAGAGCTTAAAAAAGGGAAAGGACCCACATAAGTTTGTAGCAGCTCTTTTAGTCGTGGCAAGGAGCTGAAAAATTGAGTGGATGCCCATCAGCTGGGGAATGGCTGAATACATTATGGTATATGAATATAAGAGAATATAATTGACCTATAAGAAATGATGAGCAGGCTGATTTCAGAAAAGCCCGGAAAAACTTCCATGAACTGATGCTGAGTGAAGTGAGCAGAACCAGAAGAACATTGCACCCAGTGACAGCAAGGTGGTGAGCAGCTCTGACTGCCTTAGCTCTTCTCAGCAATTCTGTGAGCCAAGACGATTCCAATACCCTTGAGATGGAGAGTGCCATGTCCATCCAGAGAAAGAACTATGGATTCTTAATTCAAGATTGAAGCATTTTTATTTTGTTTGCTTTTTCTTCTTTGTGTTTTTCCCTTTCGTTCTGAATTTTCTTTACAACACGATAAATGTGGACATTTTAAAATGAATGTACATGTGTAAGCTATATTAGATCGCTTGTTGTCTTGGCGATAGAGGAAACTGGGGAGAGAAGGGAAAAAGTGGAACTCAAATCCTTGCCAAAATGGATGCTGAAAACTATGTTACCATGTAATTGAAGAAAAAATACTATTGAAAAAAAATTTTAAAGTAAAAATTAGGTGCCAAGGGAGATAGAAAGATTCAAAAACTCCTTGGGACCCCCAGCTGTTCAATTTCTTTTTGTCTCCATCATCTCACAAAACTGTCAGAAACACAAAACTGTTTGTAGGTTTGTGGGTCCTTCCACCTCATCATAAATGGTGGAATGAGTGGGGGAGAACCATGGTTCAATGCCTGAAGTCAACTGAAGTAGGGGCTGTGGGGCACTTACAACTTAATCTGGCATCAAAGCCACCAGGGCCATCCACTGCATCTCCAGCCATTCTGACGTTTGTCTTCTTCCTAGATTTCCATGACTGGAAGACAAAGTTGTAGCCAGCCTCACTCTGAAAGCACCTGAGACCAGGGCGTTGCTACAAAGACAAAACAGAAAAGAATTCCTGTCCTCAAAACTTCTCAATCTTAGATGGGAATGAATAGAAAAGGCGACATCTTGCCTCCCTTCTCTTGTCCTCAATCACCTAGGAAGCAAGGAAAATAAATACGTCTCAGAGATGGGACATTTGAAGCACAAAAGTTGAAAGCTCAGAATGTGGCCACATGCCCCCTACACACCCATAAATTAATATATTGGTCATTTTCTTTTTTGTTGTTGTTGCCGCCCCCCCCCCCCCTTCTGCAGTTCTTCCAAAGCTTCAGTGGCCTACAATGGAAGTCCTAAAATTCATTTATCCTTGTGATCCTTGTTATGGTCCCAATATTAAGGGCCGTTAGCACGCCCCCTAGTCTTGACATAAGTAACTTATTCTAACGGTATTAATAAAGAAACAAGTAACAAATGAATATAGCAACTAGGCTAATCTAGACGGCGGACAGTTGTCGAAAAGTATAATTTAACGTACAAGACAGGGCTCAGCTTATGTGACATGGGCCCCAGCAGCAGGTTAAGAAATTTGGTTTCACATAATTTATTAATATTTATTAATATTAATATATTAATATATTAAGATTTATTAATATTAGAATTGTATCTATGGATGGGGACCTCCTTCTTCAGGTCTTCCTCGATTTAAGGACAAGTCTTGGCCTTTGGGCACTCCGCCAATTTCTGATGTGTTAGCAACCCAATAATTTTTAAAACAATGTTTGCATTGATATCTTTTGGTTTTACATTGTCTATATTTCTTCCAGTGTCTGCCTCCTGCCCTCCATTTCAGAAATCCAGCCTATGTTACAGAGTAATTTTTAAGGGGGCAAAAAAGAAAAAAAAAAAGAAAACAAGAATAAATTTTAAAATTCAGAAAGTACAATGTTGCACACGCAGGGACCTTCCCACCTCTCCAGGAGAATCATAGAAAATATCTTCTACCTTCATTGTGATTGTGTGTGTGTGTGTGTGTGTGTGTCTGTGTGTATGTCTGTATGTGTATGTGTGTGTGTGTTTATTTGTTATTTCTACAAAGAGTCATTGAGTCATCCTTGGTGAACATACCACAGTCTCCAGCCTCAAGGAGATTCAGAATTATTAGGACAAATACATCACACACACACACACACACACACACACACACACACACACACACACTATCCCAAAAAGTAACGTGTGTAAATGTGTGATAGGGACAAAGGAGAGATCCAAGTCTCCTAGGATAAATGTGAGCAGGGCACAAACATTTATATAGGGGCATGGAGCTCTACATATTCTTCATCCTCCTTCTCAACCCCTTGGCAGCCATTGACACTCTTGAGTACCATTGCTGGTTCTCCACCTACTTGTCTGACTACTTCTTCCCAGTATCCCTTGCTGATTTGCCCACTAAACTATTCCATGCCCTCTAAAGGTGAGTGTTGCCCGAGGCTCCATTCTGGGCCTTCTCTTTTCTCTCTCTACTCTTTCTCAGTTGGTGACCTTATCGGCTCCCAAAAGCTCTCTGTCATCTTTGGGTAGATGGCTCCCACTTCTGTGGGTTGAGCCCTACTATCACCCCTGAGTTTTGCTCCCACATCACTGGCTGCTAGACATCGCCCGCTGGATGTTCCACAGGCATCTCCACCTGTCCAAAACAGGACTCAGTTATTTTTCCCCCAACCCTCCCCATCCCCAATTTCTCTATTATTCTCAAGGACCAATGTAATGCTCTTTTTCTCTAAATTGTACTCGTTCTCTGGGAGCAGATTTCTTGGGGAGCTTCTGGAGGCAGGCTTGGCTTTAGTTCAGTTTCAATCATCACCTCAAATGCACCCAGGAGTTCAAGTCCAAATCCTTTGTTGTCTCTTCCAAAATCTTCTCTCCTTCACTTGGGCTTGGCTAGTTTTCTGGAGGCCTTGCTCTCTCCCTGCTTCCCAAGAGCTCTTGTCCAAATGTCCCCAGCCAGCACAAAGGTGGCAGTGGGAAATGGCTCTGAACTCTTCCTCCCAGAGAGTGGGCTTGTGGGTGGGCTTATAAATGTCCCAAAAGTCAATCCTAGTTGTGAATCTCCCAAAGTCCATCAGCAGGCTTTTCCATTCCTCCTTATATATGCTCTCTAAAGCTGTGAAGTCTCACCTGTGAACCCATGAGTGAACTCCTTTAAAGGTGTGAACTAAGTGCATTACCTTTTCTCAAGTTCTGGCCAGAATCAGATCAATCATGACCCGTGCCAAATCAGATAATGATTGTCTCCATTCATTCCAGTGACTTAGCCCCTTGTAAGGATCCTAACAGGCCAATCTTGAACAGTCTTCCAGTCCTTCATGTTTATAACTTTGGGGTCATCCTCGATTCCTCAGTCTCACCCCACCGATTGACTCAATCTTCAGATCTTGTCATTCCACAATATATTTCTCTTTCATTTGTCCTTTCCCCTCATTTACACTTGCAGCAGACCAGCTATTTTAGCCCTTATCCCTTCTCAGCTGGAGTATTCCAATAATTTTACTATCTCAAGTCTCTCTACCCTAATCCTTCTTCCACAAAACTCCCAAACTCGTCTTCCAAAAGCAAAATTTATTCCCTCAACTCTAAGGACTCTCTATTGTCTCTAAAATCAAATATCTATCCTCCTTATTGTACTTGGAGGTCTTAAGATGTCCCAGTGAAGGGCTGAACAAGTTGTTGTACATGAAAGGAATGGAATATTATTGTTCTATAAAAAATGATGACCAAATTGACTTTAGACAGGCCTGGAAAGACTTGCATGCATGAGGCTGAGCAAAGCAAACAGAACCAGGAATATATTGTATACAATAACAGGAGGAATGGACGATGATCACCTATGAAAGACTTGCTTCTTCTCAGTGGTTCAGTGATCCAAGGCCATCCCAATAGAAGAAAGTACCACCTGCATCCAGTAAAAAAAGTAAGGAGACTGAATATAAACCAATACAAGTTCTTATGTTCCCATATTTTTCTATTTTTGTTCACCTCACCCATGGTTTTTTCCCCCTTTTTCCATGATTTTTCTTTCCCAACATGATTCCTAAAGCAATATGTATTAAAATAACTAAATTTACTACAACAAGGACCCAATTTCTACCTTTCTGTTCTTACAAAAATGTTAAGCTTTTAGGAGACCATGTTTTCCAGAGCTAAGGCCAAGCAAGCGGTGCCCTGCCCTGAAGCCGGTCTAACAACAGTCCTTTTTGCCCTTCTGGAACCCCGATCCCTGAACTTAGGGGAGCACCCACCTGCAGACATGAAGCACTGTGATGAAGAGACTTTCTGATCCGGGATCACCTTGGTGCACCTCTCCATCGTTGCTAGGATAAACTCTTTGGCTTTGGCTACTCCAGGTGTAAATCTAGGCTCAGCCACCCTAAAACTGGTCCCCCCAACTACCCCCTCCCCAGGGACAGAGCCCTGGTCCATGTGCCCTTGTTTATAAGCAGTTTCCTTTACTTTGAAATGAACCTTCCATTGGATTCCTGCTCTAACCTGCTCCCTTTGGATCCAGCCACCCACAGGTGGGTTGGGTTGGGTTGACACCCATAACTCCACACCCTCAGTGGTCAGGTTCAGCCTGGTGATCCCTGAGGGGAGGGGCTGGAGGACGGCTAAGGGGCAGCCAAGTGTGGAGACTCATTTCTCCCTGCCCCTAGATCCCTCTTAATGATGAGCTGGTTGGTATTCAGTGCTGGAGTTGTTCTATTAATAGTCTTAGAGATGCCTGGGGCACACCAGGGTCACCCTGGGAATCTGGATTTCAGTCCGGTTCTTCCAGACTCTAAGAGCCCTTACACACCACGTCCCACCTTTCACACAACTGCAGGTGTTCGAAAATGTTTCTCAAGGTGAATTAATTTAGGAAGTGATTCTGTAAAGCCTAATGGACACTATTGGAGGAATCTCAGTTAGCTCTCTGGTGGCCTGTGGGGGGGCCTGTTTGTGGGAGGCCTGGGGCCTATGGGGTAATCTCTCTCACAAAAGTAATGGAATTATTAGGAGTTTTGTGCAATGGGAGGGGTAGGGCTTACTCCAAAGGAGGAGAGACCGCTCAGTGGGAGATGTGCCCCCAACCCAGATCCAGGCCTGATCCCCATGGTAAGGAGGAGCAAGTGGAGACCTGGAGCAGCTACGGGCTCCACAGCCAGCTCAGACCTGGGAAAATAATGTAACAAAAATAAACAAATAAAAAATAAAATAAAAATAAATCGCAAGAGAAGATAAATTCTCTGTCTCTCTGTATCTCTCTCTGTCTTTCTTTCAATCCTTCCTTCCTTCCCTCCCTCTCCCTCTCCCTCTCCCTTCACTTCTCTCTCTCCTCTCCCTTTCTCTCTCTGTCTTTCTCTCTCTGTCTTTCTCTCTCTCTCTCTCTCTCTCTTTCTCTCTTTTTCTCTCTCTTTCTCTCTCTCTCTCTGTCTCTCTCTCTTTCTCTCTCTCTCTCTCTCTCTCTCTCTCTCTTCCTCTCTCTCTGTCTCTCTGTCTGTCTTTCTTTCACTCCTTCCTTCCTTCCCTCCCTCTCCCTTCACTTCTCTCTGTCTCGCTCTCTTTCTCTCTCTCTTTTTCTCTCTCTGTCTCTCTCTCTCTGTCTCTCTCTCTCTGTCTCTCTCTCTCTCTGTCTCTCTCTCTCTCTGTCTCTCTCTCTTTCTCTGTCTCTCTCTCTGTCTCTCTCTCTTTCTCTCTCTCTCTGTCTCTCTCTCTCTGTCTCTCTCTCTCTGTCTCTCTCTCTTTCTCTCTCTTCTCTCTCTCTGTCTCTCTCTCTCTCTCAGTCTCTCTCTCTGTCTCTCTCTCTCTCTTTCTCTCTCTCTCTCTCTGTCTCTCTCTCTTTCTCTCTCTCTCTGTCTCTCTGTCTCTCTCTCTCTCTCTCTCTCTCTGTCTTTCTCTCTCTCTCTTTCTCTCTCTCTCTCTCTCATCTTTCTCTCTCTCTCTCTCTCTCTCTCTCTCTCTCTCTCTCTCTCTCCGTCTCTCTCTCTCTCCTCTCTCTGTCTCTCTCTGTCTCTGTCTCTCTCTCTGACAGAAAATGGGGTGAGGGTGGAGGAATAGAGAGATAAGGTGAAGAACTTCCAGGAATGAGAATTCTTTTTCTGTATTTTGCTTTCATGATTTCTGTGTTTCCCCTATGGCCTGTGTAATATGTGCAGGCCCGTGTCACTTGCGCCTTGGCCAGCTGTAAACATATTTACTTCACCTGAGCTGATGACAATTCTCAGTATTTGGACATTTATCGCTATTTCGTGTATGAGCTGGACCACTGTCTGCTTGATTAAGCCTGAAGGCCTGATTTTCTGTTTCCTAGAAATCAGGAGATTTGGGGGACTCAGGAACCTTCCATTCCAATGTCTCCAAGAAGCAACAACCAATTCGATGCCTCCCCCTCCCCTTCTCAGGGCTCTCTTCCTTGTGAAGCTGTGTCTCTTTACTACTTCTTCAGCCCTTCTGCCAGGAGCTTCCCTTCCTTATCTCTGGATGGAGGCTCATCCTCCAGAGGTTTTCAATAAACAACTTTTCTGCTTTCTACTGAGGGATCTCTGAGGAGTCACTTTGGGTAAGGGCCTTCTGCATCAAGGAGGGCCCGCTCTGAGGAGAAGGAAAGGCCCGCTCTCTCCACATCAGGAAGGGACTTCTTCAGCAGGATGCACACTTGGATGCCCAGGAGAAGATCCACAGAGTGTTGTCCCTTCTCCAGCAACCCCGCCCCCACCCCACCCATTTCCTGGTGGGAGAAACCTAAAGTGAGAGCCCAAGGGACTGGCCCAGGCTCTGTCCCTTACACTCCGCCCACTTTCTGCTTCTCCAGTCCCCTGGCTCTGCAAGAGAAACAGCTTCTGGGCTAGAGTCGGGGCTCCTGGATTCTCTCTGTCTCTCTGTGTGTGTCTCCCTCCCTCCCTCCTTTTCTCCCTTCTTCCCTCACTCTGTGTCTCTGTCTCTATATCTCTTCTCCCCTCCCCCTCTCTTTCTGCCTCCCTTTTCCTTTTTCCCTCCCTCCCTCTCTCCCTCTCTTCCTCTCTCTCTGTCTTTCTCTCTGTGTCTCTGCATGTCTGTTTCTATTGCTCTCTTTCTCTTTGTCTCTTCATTTCTCTTTCTCCCTGTGTCTTTCTCTCTCTCTATCTCTGATTCCCTCTGACTCTATCTCTGTAACTCTATGTCTGTTTCTCTCTGTCTTTGTCTCTCTGTTTCTCTCTCCCTGCCTCTGTATGTCTGTTTCTCTATGTCTCTGTCTCTGTTTCTGTGTCTCTCTGTTTCTCTGTCTCTGTCTCTGTTTCTGTGTCTCTCTGTTTCTCTGTCTCTGTCTCTGTTTCTGTGTCTCTCTGTTTCTCTGTCTCTGTCTCTGTTTCTGTGTCTCTCTGTCTTTGTCGCTGTTTCTCTCTGTCTTTGTCTCTGTTTCTCTCTCCCTGTCTCTGTATGTCTCTGTTTCTATGTCTCTGTTTCTCTCTGTGTGTCTTTGAATGTCTCTGTTTCTCTGTCTCTGTCTCTGTTTCTGTGTCTGTTTCTCTCTGTCTTTGTCTCTGTTTCTCTCTCCAGTCTCTGAATGTCTCTGTTTCTATGTCTCTGTTTCTCTCTGTGTGTCTTTGAATGTCTCTGTTTCTCTGTCTCTGTCTCTGTTTCTGTGTCTGTTTCTCTCTCTCTTTGTCTCTGTTTCTCTCTCCCTGTCTCTGTATGTCTCTGTTTCTATGTCTCTGTTTCTCTCTGTGTGTCTTTGAATGTCTCTGTTTCTCTGTCTCTGTCTCTGTTTCTGTGTCTGTTTCTCTCTCTCTTTGTCTCTGTTTCTCTCTCCCAGTCTCTGAATGTCTCTGTTTCTCTATGTCTCTCTCTCTCTTTCTTTCTGTGTCTGCCTGTCTCTCTCTCCCCCTCTTTTCTCCATCCCTCTCCCTTTCCTCTCCTCTCTTCCTCCTCACTCCCTCCCTCCCCACTCCCTCTTTGTCTCACTCCTCCCTTCTCTCCCTGTAATATTCTCTCTAAAATATCATTTTCTCGGGGTCTCTGGGGGAGCCTTCCTTTCAGTTCAGTACTCAGGACAAGAGTAGCCCGGGATTAAAGTCCAAATCCTTTCCGCCTCCTTCAGAGTCCTGGCTCCTTCACTTGGGGCTGGGCTGGCTTTCTGGAGGCCTTCAGGATCTTGGTTTCCGAGGGGAAGGGAAGGAGGAGAGCCCCCACCACTTCTCTGCCTTCCCCAGTCCTGATTCTGGCTGAGCTTGTCCAAGCTTGTGTGCTCTCTTACCAAAGGTGTGAATCTTGTGGAACTCGAGTAAATGCTCGGTACTCGTACTGACCTAGAGACCTGTCAAGCTCCACGCTAAACAACCACTGTCTCCCTCAGTTCCTCTGACTTTGCACCTTGAAAGAATCCTGGTTTCAAGTTCAAAGTTCTGACCCTAACATCTCCCCCCCCCCTTCTTCTCCTCCTTCCTTTTTCCTTCCCCCTCCCCTAAGAATAACAGCATTAACCCATAAGGGGGGGTGAGCTTCACCCCAATCTTGTGAAATTAGTATAATCATTATTCCCCTTTTACAGAGGAGGATAATGAATCGGAGAAGCTGACTCGCTACCCGTCGGTCTGAGATTTGACAGCCCTCTGGCAGCCCTTGGCAGGTAGCCACTGCTCCGCCCAGCCTGGCCCAGCAAGCCTCGGGCTTCTTCTCCCACACCCCCATCCTCTTCCTCTTTCCGCATTCCCCGAAGCCCCGCGCTCCCCCTCCCCCCAAGGAAGGACTGGAAAGTTCCTAGAGTCTGGGAACACCTGAGGGGTAAGCCTTGGAAGACCCCTGGATAATACGAGACTAATTACTAGAGAGAGGGCGCCTCCTCCGGCATCTCCAGCACTCCCTCTGTGCCTGGCACTCTGCTAAGCGCTCCCTACAAAATTCCCCTGAGTCTCACCACCGTTCTGCGAGTAAGATGCATTTTACAGTTAGGGAAACTGAGGCCGGCCAGTAAGGCTCTAGGCCCATCTTTGAACGCCACATTCCTGACTCCCAGGGGCCACGCCCTGCTCTCTATCTGGCCACTGGAGCCCCGGGGCTCTGGAGGACAAGTGAGGCTGGAGACCTTGCACCGCCCGCCCTCCCTCCCATCGAGTTCACTTGCAAGTCATGACATCATCTTCCCCATGTCCTGGTCCTCTTCAAATACGGAGAGACAGCAACCTGGGAATAGTAGTAGCTGCCCCGCTGGGGTCCCAACTGGCCAGTTCTGGTGGGGCCACGAAGCCCCTTCCTTCCTTCTTTCTTTCCCTTTTCTTCCTTCCTTGTTTGCCTCCTCCCTGCTTCCCTACTCCCTTTCCTTTCCTTTTTGTTTTTCTTTTCTTCCTTCCCCCTTCCTTCCTTCTTTTCCTTTCCTTCCTTCCTTCTTTCCTTCCCTCCTCTCCTTTCTTTCATTTATTTTGTTTTCTCTTCCTTCCTTCCTTCCTTCCTTCCTTCCTTCCTTCCTTCCTTCCTTCCTTCCTTCCTTCCTTCCTTCCTTCCCTCCTCTCCTTCTTTCCTTCCCTCCTTCTCTCCTTCTTTCCTTCTCTCCTTCTCTCCTTCTCTCCTTCCTTCCTTCTCTCCTTCTTTCCTTCCTTCCTTCCTTTATTCCTTCCTTCCTTCTTTCCTTCCCTCCTTCTTTCCTTCCCTCCTTCTCTCCTTCTTTCCTTCCTTCGTTCCTTCGTTCCTTCGTTCCTTCCTTCCTTCCTTCCTTCCTTCCTTCCTTCCTTCCTTCCTTCGTTCCTTCCTTCTCCTTCTCTCCTTCTTTCCTTTCTTCCTTCCTTCCTTCCTCCTTCCCTCCTTCTCTCCCTCCCTCCTTCCTTCCCTCCTTTCTTCCTTCCTGCCTTCCCTTCTCTTCTTTCCACCTAGGGAATCACACCCTTACCTGGGGGTGCTCCATCCAAAGTAATATAAATCTCAAAAGATTTCTTGGGGCTTAAGTGCACTTTTTATGGCTCTTGCCTTAAACTCAAATCACTCTGGTTCTCATTGACTGGCCAATAGTAGGTCTCAGCCCAAGACACGTTCAGCCAGCTTTTGAATTCTAATAGCTCAGAAGAAGTGTAGATCATCAAAGCTTCTCAAACTGTCATGACACTATATGGGGCTATATAACTGAATGTGGGGATCATGGAAAATTTGGCAACAATGAAAGTTACCAAAAATCCTGCCATGACTTAATTCCTCATGCAAAAATAAACAAGCACATCCATCTCCTAAGTATGAACATTTGTTTTCATCTGGAATATTAAAATATATGTATATGAAAAAAATTGTTTAAAATAAACTTCTTTATGATAATCACAAATGTTTGATTTGTAAATCTGTTTCATATATCTATATACCCAGGTTTGAGTAGAAATTTCTCAGGTGAAAAGGGTCAAGAGTGGAAAAAGTTTACGAAGGCATGGTGCAAATAACAGCTGTTTGTTTTGGCCAGAACTCTTGAGTTTCTTCCCCTTCCAGACTGGTTTGTTGTGGCTGTTGTTGACTAGGTAAGAGAGACTATTCTTTGCCTGATTTCTTCTTTCTTGGCTCTGACCACTGAATGGGCTTTGCCTCAGTCAATCTGAGTCCTGCTAAAAGATGTTTGCTTAAAAGCCAGTCTCCCACTGCATCCAGGGCCATTTCCGTCTTCCCGATCTTGCCGCTGGGCCCAGATGGTACTGGAGGAGAAAGTGAGCCTGGTGACTTTTTTTTGCACAGTCTTCCTTTATTTAAATCCAGGGCTGGAGGCAGTGAGGCAGTGACGGAGCTAAAGAAAATCGGGGCTTTGATTGCTATAAAAAAGATTGCTTCAGCTTGGTTTTGTGCCCCTTAAATGACATGTGTGTGCGTATAGATCTATATCTATATAGTGGCTGATTTTTTTTCCCTGAGGCTGGGGTTAGGTGACTTGCCCAGGGTCACACAGTAGGAAGTGTTAAGTGTCTGAGGTGGGATTTGAACTCGGGTCCTCCTGACTTCAGGGCTGGGGCTCTGTCCACTGCACCCCCTAGCGGCCCCATCTATAGCTATAGAGATATATCTATAGATACAAACAGAGATAGAGATCTATAGATACAGATACATAGATAAATATAGCTACAGATGTCTATCGATAGCTACACCTATGTCTATGATATAGATCTATAGATCTAGTTTTGTTTTGTTTTGTTTGTTTCCCCCTGTGCTTATAAAAATGTGTTGTGAGAAAGGGGTGGAAAGGGGAAAGAACTAGTCAATGCTGCCATCTTGTGGTCCTTGCACAAGCATACGGAGGCTCACAAAGTCAGCAAAGTCATTATGTTAGTTGTGGATATTTGGGGAAAACTTTCTGAGGGCAATTGCTTGTTCCTTGTCCCTCCCCCTCCCTCTATGACCCAAGTTTTACTTAACTACACATAGTTATGTCAAATTAGGCAATCTGATAGTTGTGAATGATTTAACTCCCCTCTCCTAAATTTGTTTTGAAGAGTCTTTTTAAGGTTGTTTGAAGGAGAATTACGAGGGCTCCATGGAATCCCTTCCATATTCCACCATTTTGGCGCCCATTTAAAAACCTATTTAGTATTTTATTTTCCTCAGTTATATGTAAAAACAATTTTAACATTTCTTTTGTGTTGCTTTTGAGCTCTAAGATTTTCCCCTTCTCTCTTTCCCTCCTCCCTTATTATAAAGGCAAGCAATTTGGTATATATGTGCAATCCTGCAAAAAATTTCCATATTAATCACATTGTGAAAGAAAAGGCAAGCCAAAAAAAACCCCAAGAAAAATAAAGCAAAAAAAAAGTATGTTTTGATCTTCATTCAGGCTTCATCAGTTATTTCTCTGAAGACAGATAGCATTTTTCATATTAGGCCCTTAAGAATTGTCTTATATCACTATGGCTGAGAAAAGCAAAGTTATTCCCAATTGAACATCATACACTATTGCTGTTAATATATAAAATATTTCACTGGTTCAACTCATTTTGTTTTGCAACAGTTCATGTACGTCTTTCCAGGTTTTTCTGAGAACATTTTTTTTTGTCATTTTGTGTGGTGCAATAATATTCCATCCAAATATGGATTCCGTATATGATGGAATTATATATGACAACTTGTTTAACCATTCCCCAGCTGATGGATATCCCCTCTCTTTCCAGTCCTTTGCTACCATTAAAAGATCTGCTATACAAATTAAAAGGACATAGGATAGTTAACCTCTCAGATCTGTGAAGAAGGAAGGAATTTGTGACTAAAGGAGAACTGCAACTTAGAAACAAAATAGATAATTTTGATTATTTTGAATTAAAAAGTTTTTGCACAAACAAAACTAATGCAAACAATATTAGAAGGGAAGCAATAAATTGGGAAAACAATTTTA
This sequence comes from Sminthopsis crassicaudata, assembly GCF_048593235.1. Taxonomy (NCBI): domain Eukaryota; kingdom Metazoa; phylum Chordata; class Mammalia; order Dasyuromorphia; family Dasyuridae; genus Sminthopsis; species Sminthopsis crassicaudata. The sequence continues at coordinate 245,230,800 of NC_133622.1, forward strand.
CATTTAAAGGTACTTTTTAGTACCTTATTTCTTTTTTTTAACATTTTTTAAAATTTTATTTTATAATTATAACTTTTTTGACAGTACATATGCATGAGTAATTTTTTACAACATTATCCCTTACACTCACTTCTGTTCCGATTTTTCCTTTCCTTCTCTCCATCCCTTCCCCTAGATGGCAGGCAGTCTTATACATGTTAGATATGTAGTATATCCTAGATACAATATATGTGTGCAGAACCAAATTTCTTGTTGCACAGGGAGAATTGGATTCAGAAGGTAAAAATAAGCTGGGAAGAAAAACAAAAATGCAAACAGTTTACACTCATTTCCCAGTGTTCCTTCTCTGGGTGTAGCTGATTCTGTCCATCATTGATCAACTGGAACTAAATTAGATCTTCTCTTTGTTGAAAATATCCACTTCCATCAGAATACATCCTCATATAGTATTGTTGTTGAGCTGTATAATGATTTCCTGGTCCTGCTCCTTTCCCTCAGCATCAGTTCATGTAAGTCTCTCCAAGCCTCTCTGTATTCATCCTCCTGGTCATTTCTTATAGAACAATAATATAGAGAATTGACTCTAATTTATAAGAAATCAAACCATTCTCCAATTGATAAATGGTCAAAGGATATGAACAGACAATTTTCAGATGATGAAATTGAAACTATTTCCACTCATATGAAAGAGTGTTCCAAATCACTACTGATCAGAGAAATGCAAATTAAGACCACTCTGAGATACCACTACACACCTGTCAGATTGGCTAAGATGACAGGAAAAGATAATGATGAATGTTGAAGGTTATTTGGGAAAACTGGGACACTGATACATTGTTGGTGGAGTTGTGAATGCATCCAGCCATTCTGGAGAGCAATTTGGAACTATGCTCAAAAAGTTATCAAACTGTGCATACCCTTTGATCCAGCAGTACTACTACTGGGCTTATATCCCAAAGAGATTTTAAAGAAGGGAAAGGGACCCAAATGTGCAAAAAGTTTGTGGCAGCCCTTTTTATAATGGCAGAAACTGGAAACTTGAATGGATGACCATCAATTGGAGAATGGTTGGGTAAATTATGGTATATCAACATTATGGAATATTATTGCTCTGTAAGAAATGATCAGCAGGAGAATTTCGGAGAGGCCTGGAGAGACTTACATGAACTGATGCTCAGTGAACTGAGCAAAAATAGATCATTGAACATGGCAATAGCATTATATGATGATCATTTCTCATGAACATGACTCCAACAATTAGATGATTGATGCCAGTTGCAAAGATCTTGTGACAAAGAGTCGTCTACACCCAGATAGAAGACTGGGGGAACTGAATGTGGATCATAACATAACATTGTCACTCTTTTCATTGGTCACTTGCATTTTGTTTTCTTACTCATTTTCTTTCCTTTTTGATCTAATTTTTCTTATACAGCAAGAAACTTATATAAACATGTTTACATATACTGCATTTAACACATATTTTAACATGTATAACATATTTTGGATTGCTTGCCATCCAGAGGAGGGGATGGGGAGAAGAAGGGGAAAATTTGGAACATGAAGCTATGCAAGATCAACATAGAAAAGTTATCCTTTCATATGTTTTGAAAATAAAAAGCTTGAACAAAAGATCTCCTACACATATTTTTGTTCAGATACATCTTTTTTCTTTTTCTTTCTTATCCCTTTGGGATGTAGATTTACTAATGCTATCGTTTGGTCGTATGCGTAGTTTTATAGCCCTTTGAGCATAGCTCCAGATTGCTCTACAGAATGGTAGAATCAATGTACAACTCCACCAACAGTGCATTAGTGCCTCAATTTTCCTACATCCTCTCCAACATTAGATATTTTTCTTTTCTGTCATATTTGCTAATATGATAGTTGTGAGGTGGTGCTTCAGAGTTGTTTTAATTTGCATTTCTTCATTCAATAGTGATATTTTTATGACTACATAGCCTTGATTACCTCATCTGAAAATTGCCTAATCATATTCTTTGATCATTTATCAATTGAGGAATGGCTCAATTATTTTAATCAATATAATAGTTTTCTATATTTTTTAAGAAATGAGGCCTTTATCAAATTTACTTGCTGTAAATATTTTTCACAGTTATAATTACTAAATGTATTTCCCTCCATCCTATTCCCACATCTTATTTATTCTACTCTTTTCCTTTTTCACCCTATCCTCAAAAAATGTTTTGCTTCTGACAACTACCTTCCCTAATCTGTCCTCCCTTCCATCAGTATTTCCTTCCCCTTTCCTCATCACAGTTCTCTCCCACTTTTCTGAAGAGTAAGATCAATTGAGTTACGTGTACATTACCCCAATTTGATCCAATTTCTCTGAGAGTATGGCTCAAGTGCTCCCTCCTGAACTCCTCCATCTTCCTCACCACTATTAAAGCTCTTTCACAGTTTCCATCTGAAAGGCAGGCAGCAAGTTCGCACAGTGGATAGTGCTCTAGTTTCTGAATCAGGAAGACTTGAGTTAAATGTAGCCTCAGATACTTCATAGCGGTGTGACCCTGGACAAGTCATTTTGAACTATAAAATAAAGATTCTAATGGCACCTACTATCTTGTAGGATGGTTGAACCAGTTGAATCTCATTTTAAATGAGATGATATTTCTAAAGCACTTAGCACAGTGTGATATTCATAGTAGGCACTTAATACTTATTCTCTCTATTCCATTTTAAATGAGAAATAATAGTAAATATTGACCTAATACTTTAATATTCACAAAGTAGCTTTGTGATACAATGGGTATCATGACTTCTATTTTGCAGATGAGGAAACTGACTCTCAAATTATTGTGCTCAGGGTCACATAGCCAGTGACAGAAAAGGATGGAGTCACAGGGGATGAAAAATCATTTTATCACCCATAGAACTCACAGCATCAAAATCTGGATGCTGGATTATTATTGGGATTAGCATTTTAGTTTATCTGCCCTTCTGCCTTTTGAGGATGTTGACCTCCAGAAGGTGCAAGTTTTCCACCGAAAAAACTAACAGAAAAATGAATAAGTTTTTAAATCCAATGAGTGAGTGCTTCCCACATGGGCAATGATGGCCTGGGGTTTGCTAATTTTACAGTAGCTACTTGAAGACTGTCTAGAGCGGCACTTCCTCCCCTGGTTAACCAAACTGATGAGGTTGGACTTTCAGGGAAGACTCTGGTCCTTCTCAAGCCTTCCTAGTGGCCAGGTCTGAGCGACTACTGATCAAAGGCCATTCTGTTCAGCTTCCAATTCTATTCAAATCAGAACAACTCCCATCTTCCATAATATTATGCTAATCAACTAAGATAAGAGCATTGCAGGTTTCAGGCTTAATAGTCCCAGGATCCATTTTACTCTTAAAAATTATTGAGGCCCTCAGAGAGCCTTTGTTTATATGGGTTATATTTATCATTAAATTAGACATTAAAATTGATCAATTTCTAAAATATTTTTTTCATTTTAAAATACCCATAATAATCCAATTACTTGTTAACATAAATAATATTTTCATGAAAATTAATATTTTCCAAAATAAAAAATAGTGAGGAGAATGTCGTTGTTTTACATATTTTTATAAATGGCTTTGATTTCTTATTTAAGGTAATTGGATTTTCCCGTCTCTCTCAACATTTGATCTGTTGTTTGGGTTGAAATATATCAAGAAAATCTAGCCTCACACAAATATGTAGTTGGAAAAGGGAGTTTTTAAATAGGAAAATAACATTGGTGTAGAATTATAAAAATAATTTTCACCTTATGGACCCCTTCAAGTGCTCTAGGCAACTCCCTTCCTTTGGGTGGTTCTTTCTTGAGAAACAACGGGGTAAAAGGGAGCATGTTGTAATTAATCAAGAAACCTGATTTTGGATCACACATCCGATGTGTTACGAAGCATAAGACCCCAAGAAAGTTACATCTCTGTACTTCATATTCCCACATCAGTAAAATGAAGACAACATATTCCTTCTAACCTCAAAAGGTTGGAAAGACAGAATAAGTGAATTGTTTAGAAAGAAAATCCTGAAAAACCCTATAATAGCAACTTTGAGAGGGTATAGCAAATAGAGAACTGACTTTGTAGTGGAAATGACCTGGATAAATGTCCTACCTCCATGATCCATACTGACTCATCGATCCTCTCATCATCACCAGACTACTAGAAGACAGTCAATTCTAGAGGAGTTGTTGATCTTTATTAGTTGCCACTTCCCCCAAAAAATATTGCAAGTATTTTATAAATGCATTTAGAGCTTATTAATAAGCCATGATAATATTATCTCATTAAGGTATTTTTTAAGAATAAAACTTTATGGGATGTGGGAAAACAGGGACACTGAATCATTGTTGGTGGAGTAGTGAATACATCCAGCCATTCTGGAGAGCAATTTGGAACTATGCTCAAAAAGTTGTCAAAATGTACATACCCTTTGACCCAGCAGTGCTACTTCTGGGCTTATATCCCAAAGAGATTTTAAAGAAGGGAAAGGGACCTGTATGTGTAAGAATATTTGTGGCAGCCCTTTTTGTAGTGGCCAAAAAGTGGAAACTGAGTGGATGCCCCTCAATTGGAGAATGGTCGAATAAATTGTGGCATATGGATATTATGGAATATTATTGTTCTGTAAGAAATGACCAGCAGGAGGATTTCAGAAAGGCCTGGAGAGACTTACAGGAACTGATGCTGAGGGAAATGAGCAGAACCAGGAGATCGTTGTATGCTTCAACAACAATACTGTATGATGATCAATTCTTATGGAAGTGGCCATCTTCAACAATGAGATGAACCAAATCAATTCCAAGAGAGCAGGAATGAACTGAACCAGCTACACCCAGTGACAGTACTCTGGGAGATGACTATGAACCACTACATAGAATTCCCAATTCCTCTATTTTTGTCCGCCTGCATTTTGGATTTCCTTCACAAGCTAATGGTACACTATTTCAAAGTCTGATTCTTTTTGTTCAGCAAAACAACTGTTTGGTCATGTATACATATATTGTGTTTAACTTATACTCTAACATATTGAACATATATTGGCCAACCTGCCATCTAGGGGTGGGGGGAAGGAGGGGAAAAAATTAGAACAAGGGGTTTGGTAATTGTCAATGTTGTAAAATTACCCATGCACATATCTGGTAAATAAAAACTACTAAAAAAAGAATAAAACTTTATCTTAAAGAATAAATCTGTGACAAGGTAATGAATTACAAGTGCTTATACAGACATAGCTAAGGTGCTTTTGCTTATTGTCTGACTAGGGAAATGTCGACTGAAATCGTACTTCAAATATTCACCAACTATGTGATTCTGGGCAAATTATTTGATCTTTCTGTGCCTCAATTCTATCATTTGTAAAATGAGGGGTTGGACTTTGTCCATGGAAGTCCCATCCAGCCCCATGCCTATCATGCCATGATTCTGTTGCTTCTATGCAAAAAATAAACAAAAAGAAAAGAACATCAACCAAAAAATGTTAAAAGTCCATTAAAAAAAGCAGAACAATGTGCAGAAAGGGTCAAAGACAAGAAAGGCTATTCCAGTACTAAAGCCTTTAAAAATAGATACTTTTACAAAGTAAGAAGTTCACAACTTCATACACAATTCTTTTTTCTGTTCTTTCTATATAGAAATGCTCACATTTGCTGGTGTTTAAATTCTCAATAAAAAAGAAAAATTCCAAGGAATCTGTGATGATAAAATTGATCAACTTCCTCGAGGATTACAAGGATTTTGCTCATATTGAGCCTGTGAGGTGCAGCATAAAATTCATTATTCTTATTTGACAGGTGGGGAAACTGAGGCTTGGGCAGATGCAGTGACATGATCCCTCAGCTAGTAAATGTGACAATCTGGATTTGAACTTAGGTTTTCTGATTTTACCTCCTTGCTGAGGCTGGGAGGAATGGCATTTTTTTAGATAAACGTAATAACTGATAACAGTTTCAGACTTCTTTATTTCTAATATATTTCTGTGCTTCTGGTTTGTTACTTTAGTCCCAGAATAGAGAAAAAAATATTATAAAATCCACAAACTTTAGGGTGATCAAGCTTGTTAAAAACTGATATTCAAATTTGAATCTCAAGTCAGGATCCCACCAGGCTTGAAGATTGGTCCTTTCAAAACTGATTTTTGGGGCAGGTAGGTGACACAGTGAATAAAGCATCGGCCCTGGAGGCAAGAGGATGTGAGTTCAATCTGGCCTCAGATACTTGGTATGACTCTGGATAAGTCACTTAACCCCATTGCCTCTCAAAAAAAAAAAATCCTGATCCTAAAATTCCCCAAAGAAAAGTTACTGTTTAGTCAGGAAACCAAGCAAAAATCCAGAGTTGCATTGGTAATTTATTATCTCTTCAATTTATTTAGAGATGCAACTTGCTCAGCCTGTTCTCAAAGGATTTCCAGGAATTGTAAGGGCATCGCTGTCAGCTTGGAGGATATTCTTTACCTGAGAAGACAAATGAGCAAATAGCTTCTCAGAAGAAATAATTTACAGTCACTTTGAAAGGAAACTAGAAGAATATCCATTTTGTGACCAGTGACAGATACAGCATCTGGGAGCCATTAAATTGTTCACAATTGTTGGCAAAGAGGTAGAAAAGCAACAAAGCAAGATGATGTTGGTTCCCAAGACAATGGGAAGTGAAAATGGGTAAGTGTTAACCTGGACATGCTGATCAAATTGACATCTCTAAGTGGATGAATTGAAGAGATGACAAATTAACTAATGTAACTTTGGACTTTTTCTTGGTTTCCTGACTAAATAGTAAGTTTCTTTTAGGAAATTTCAGAATCAGGGCTTTTTGTTTTTGTTTTTTTGAGAGGTAATTAAGATGAAAAGTGTATGCACATATATATTGTACCTAGGATATACTATAAAATATTTAATATGTATGGGAATGCCTGCCATCTAGGGGAGGGGGTGGAGGGAAGGAGGGGAAAAACTCGGAACAGAAGGGAGTGCAACAGATAATGTTGTAAAAAAAATTACCTATGAATATGTACTGTCAAAGAAAATGTTATAATTATAAAAATTAATAAAAAAAGATGAAAAGTGTATCAAATTCTATGTTTTTGCCATTGGGAAAATAGTACAGAATAGTGTGAAGTGTCCTGAAGGGTATAAACTCTCCGCCTTCAAAGGAGAAACCATTGATAATGCTTCAGACAAAAATTTCTTCCTTTCCTAGGCAAGTGATAGAAAAAGTGGACTACAATTTAGAAAACAACCTTCTGGTTAATAACTTAAATGGCCAGTGTCTTTAGGTACAGGTAAATAGAAGAGCATCATCCAGGGAAGGGGCTTTTCCAAGTTCTAAGCAGGGCAAAGATAAAGTTGTATATTAGAAAGGAACATTTTCTATCACTACTCCATTGTGAGAAAAGAAGGCTAAGTAATAAAATTTTTAATCCATAAAAAGGAGAAAATAAGCAAATCACTACCTTGTTTAATGTGCATAGAAAGAAATTTTTAAACTAACCCAATAAACATGTGTGAGCATATGTAGTTATGTAAGTATATGTAAATATATATGCATATATATGAGTATATGTATATTTATAATATATCTGGGCTTAACTGCAGTCTGCTTGAGGACGATGGGGGAATGAAAGCGGAAAAAAGAATAAAATAAAAAGTACATAGGGAAGAACAAAATAATAACCTACAAGGAAGTAAAGGAAAGAGGAACACTTGGGAATATAATCCCTTCTAATGTTATATATGCTTCTTGAAATGGAAATTTATGGTTGTATATTTTGAATCACCCCTGATATTCTGTTGGGCACAAGAAAATGTTTATTAAAAATTGTTTTAAATTATCTAAGATTGTACCCCAATTAAAGTACTAGAGCACCTCAGGAACTCCATGGGGTACATATTCTGGAAAACCAATTGAATCCCTCAGGGGATCACTTGCTTTCGTCTTGGGAGATCACTATATTCTCACTTGTTGCCATATAGTGAACTTAATAGTGGGGCTAAAGGCTTGGGCAAAAGTGATGTGCAACCCTGAATGAGTGACCTTTGTTAATGAAGATACTGACTTAAATTCAGATGAAAAATGTCCACGGATCCTTGATTTGAAGCATTTGATAAATCGTTTTGGAGCTGAATAATCCAGGATTTTATCAGATGCTATTCCCATGGGTTTATGGGACCACTCTCCTTCTCCACCATTGAGTCGTCTCCTAGATATGCTTGATCCCCTAGATAAACTGAGAAAGATAATTGATCCTTGACATGTGATCCCTCAGTCCCATCTGGAAGAGTCAAAATCACATCAAGTCCAGAGAAGACAAAGGTTTTGCCATTGACCTTCATGACATGAATCCTGTTCACGCATTTACCAGAAGTTTCCAGGTGGTGATCGGTAATGACATCGCTTTCCCTTTTGGATATTCTGGCTTCCCTATCTCTTTCAGTGCAGATTTAAAGCTCGTTTCCATGGCTACTAACAGCTTTTCATATACCCAGGAGGAAAAATTTTCTACCATTCTTGAATTTGGGTCTTCTATGAAGGCTATTTTCCTTAATATTAATCAGTAACAAAGCCTGGTATATATAGCTCACAAAGTTTAGGTCAAAAGGATGTGGAAGTAGTATGTGAAAAACAAGACTAAAATCTACCATCTTCAAAAAAAAACCCAAAAAACCATTCCCAGATCGGTGTGACTAAATGGTCTGCCAGTCTGCAAAAGTGATTCATGGATTTCTCAAAATGAAAAAGCAATACAGTTGGAACAATTTCATGTGATTTTTGTTGGGTTAGACTCACCGTGACTGGGGTTTTCTCGGCAAAGATACTGCAATGGTTCACCATTTCCTTCTTCGGCTCATTTGACGGATGAGGACACTGAGTGAAGTGACTTGCTCAGGGTCACATAGCAATTACACACCCACCGGAGACTGCATTTGAACTCAGGACGATGAGTCTTCCTGACTTCAGGCCCAGTGCTCTGTGCATTATGGGTCACTTATCTGCCTTCATGAAGTTAAAAACACTTAAAAACTTTTAAAAATTAAAATAATCTGTTATGCATTCATTCATCAAGCATTTATTAAGCATCCACTGCATGCAAAATTCTGAAGATAAAAGGCTCAATTCATAGAGGTTGGGTCTATCTTAGTAATAGCTAAGGGAAGAAGGAAAAAAAGAATTATTTAAACATATTATATGTTAGTAATCCTGCAACAAAACTTATTCAAGCATTTTAGAAACAAATTGCAGTGAAATGTATTTGTTTTATATGAGCATTTATATGTGTCTATGGGAGAGACATAGGTATCCCCTGGAAGAAAGGAAGTCAGCTTAGGCTGCTATTTCATTTGTGAAGAGGAAAAGGGAGTCTTGTACAGAGCACATGCTAGCGAAGGGCCTTCCATCTAAAAAGAAGCCACGTAATCGTGGAAGAGCCTGAACCTGGAAGTCTCAAGGACGTTGGCCCTGGCCCTGTGCACAGAAGCCACCTGGAATCAGCTGGCCCAGCCACCAGAGCTCTGAATGTGAAGGCAGGAAGATGTGAGTTCAAATCCAGTCTCAGAAACTTAAGTCACTTCCTTCATCTGTATAATGGTGATATTATTCCCTCCCTCATCAGATTTTTGTGAGGATTAAATAAAGAACAAATGAAAATCATTTTGTAATTTTAAAGTATCTGTAAATGATAAGCTGCTACCGTTCCTTGTGTGATCTTGGGAAGTCCTTTAAGTTCCCTGGACCTCAATTTCCTCAGCTGTAAAATGAGGTGGTTAAGACCCTTCTACTTGTGGAAGACATCACAAAATGGAGAGAAGACATTGTATTTTTTTCCCCAAAGAAGACTGTGCCGGTGGTCAAGTCTCATTCATTAATTTACATTTTATCAATTTGAAAGTTGTGATAAGGGTTAACTGTGGCCCTGTTTGGGTTATTTGGGGTAGGGAGTGTATGTGATAAATTAGATAATAATGATTAATGTTAAGAAATTTGGTTTAATGAAAAATTGAATCCAAAGGCTTTGGGCAAGATGCTTAAATTCTCAGGTCTCAGTTTCCCCATTTGTGAAATGATAAGGGGGTGGGGCTAAATGACCTCTTAGTTTTCTCCTAACTCTAAATTCTATGATTCTTGTGTTAACAATATGGTCTCTAGCCTATTTAGGAAGATACTTTGCTGGAGATGGGGAGATTATTTTAAATCATCTTTATCTGTTCATCATTCTATAAAAACTCCTATTCAGCCACACTCCATAAGCCTAGAATTGCTACATGTTCTTAAAATGAGCAAATGGGATTCTGGAAACATTCTTTCCCAGAGGTTAAATTGTATATTTGTGAGTTTTGTAGCTTTTGCTCTTTGTACAACAGGCTGCCTCGGCTCTAGACGCCCTCCCTCCTGAGACCATCCCGGCTGCCTTTTTTCTGAACTTGTTCGTGCTGGCAGATTACCTTGTCCCATCGTGCTTGGAAACCCCCCCGGTCAGTCCCAGCCTCGCCTGTTGTGACATCAGAGATAAGAAATCAATCTGACAGCCTAAGAGAGAGCCCATGTTTTCCTATAAAACCCACAGCCCTCCCCTGCAGTGTTCTCATGTGAAGGTCATGAAAGACAGACATCTACCGTATCGACTCGGAGCCATAATGAGAACCCAGTGTATTCTGGTTGTACCAACCCCAGAGGGCAGCCTCAGGAGTCGGACATGGCCACAAACAGATGCCTTTCAAAGTTAATGCGTCATGTAATTTAAAAGGGGAACAGGCCGTACGTAAGAGAGTCACAGTTCCATGGACGATGTTCTTTTTTTGTTGTACTTTCATATGTGGAAATGCTTATTTTATCTTGGAATTGAAAAAATTGAAAGGAAAAAAAAAAATACCATCGTCCCTGTAGCTTGGAAACTGTTGTTCCTGAGGCAATTTAATGTTCCTCATTAATATCGTTGACGTTCCCCGTCTCCCTCTCTTCTTGGCCCTTTTGTCTTCCTTTATATGAATTAAAATGTGTATCTAATAAAAACCTAGCACTTGAAGCATCACTAGTCATTCTGAAAGTCCCCAAATGCTGGGGCATTCTGGGAGGATTTACAATATGCCATGTAAGGGTCTCTAGGACAAAGCCTGCTTCCTTTCTGTCATTGAATTTCAAATTTTTGGCACAGTCCTGTGAAGGTTGAACTCTGCCCCCAAATACTAGCCGAGTGCTTCTGGGTGAGTCTCAGCTCAAAGGCGCCGTTTCTTTATCTGTAAAACAAATCACGGTAGCCTCTCTGTTGCAGGAACTAAGGATGTCTAATAAGATGTATTTTTCAGACCTCTTAGCGTTTTATAAATTGTTGCTGGGTTCATGTACATAATGCTTTTTGATCAGTGCTTAATGGTACCATATTGTCAACCATCCTTTTTACATGATAATGCATATAGTCAAAAATGTAATTGTGCAACATATTTCTGTTTCACTACTCTCATAGCATAGAGGATATCTTATCTGATAAGCTTATCTGATTATTACTATTTACTTAATAGTGGATTTACTATTATAGTTAATTTATAGTGGATAAGCTTATCTGATTGTTACTATTTTAAAAAGCATTTATATATTATCCATTCTATCAATAAATCATGCCATATGAGATGTTTTTGTCTAATAGAAACTTGTTTTTAATTCTTGTTGTTACCCCCAAAAGGAGGGCATCAGATGTACGTGGAAGGACTGAAATAGAACTAATATGTAACTCCCTTTTTTGTCTTCTCCCCTGGTGGACAACATGGCGGTATCTCAAGAGTGATGGAGTAGGAGCCCTAATACCCAGATTTCCACTAGCCTGAAAGCCAAGTTGAACATCTCTCTGGGTCTCAGTTTCCTCATCTTTAAAATAAAATTGGTTTCAGATTTTCTGAAAAGTCCATTCTAGCCTTTCCGGCATTCCTGTTAAGAGTCATCCTCAATCACTGAAGATTGATCAGCTATGCATTACAGAAGTTCCCACTCACGATTCTAATCCTGTTAGGTAAATCCTGATGCTTACCGAGCTCTGGCTTTAGAACACTCACGCCATTCACTGCATGCTGCTGGATAAAGTGGGAGAAAACCAGAAACCACGCTCACTGGATCTTCCTGCCAAGATAAATCCCTTCTCATTCACAAGAGATCTCATTCTACCCTATCTTCTCCAGCAGATTGCCTTCTCTTTCATCCCTATTCTCTTCCTGTCTCCTGTTTTACAAACACACCCATGATTCCCCTCTCCCCCCAAAAATTCTCATTTGAACCATCCATCCATGCTAATTTTTATCTTATGTTTCTTCTTTTTCATGGCTAAACTCTTTGGGAGATCAGGATCTCTACTTCCTTTTCTCTCACTCTCCATGTCTGCCTTCTGCCTTCATCATTCAAACTGCCCTCTCTGGTTACCAAGGGGCCTTTATTATATTGGCCATTTCTCAGTTTTCTTTGTAACTTTTGAATTTTGGTCAGTAATCACTATGATGCTCTCTTCCCTCTAGTTTTTCATAGTACTGCTGGCTCTGATTCTCTTCATTCTTGTCCAATGGTCCTTTCTCTTTCACTGAATCTTCATCCAAGTCTCAAATGGATACCCATGAATCTCTCTCCTGGACCATCTTCTTCATCTGTCCTGTTTTTCTTGGTGTTCTTATAAGCTCCCATGATCTTTATGCTTATGATGTTCAATTCTACTTATCTGCCCCAGACCTCTCTGCAGACCTCCAGATGTCCTGTATTACCTCCCAGTTCAAATACACAATCCTCTCTGGCTTTTAAAGCCCTTTATAGCTTACCTTCCTCCCCCATATTTTCACTCATCTTCTATTTTGCTCCCCACATGTACTCTGTGCTTCAGGGACCCTTGTGTTTCTAATAAAACTCTCTATTTCCCATTTCAGAGAAGTCTCCATCTCTGCCTCGGCTTCCTCCAAGTCTCACCCATAAGGGTGTTTTTTCTGACCACCTCTCCTACCCCACACCACTTAACCCAGGGCCTTCCCCCTGAGATTATCTCCAGTTTTTACTGCCTGTTCCTTGTTTGTGCATAGCTCTTTGCATGTTGTCTCCTCCATGTGTGAGTTCCTCGAGGGTCATTTTTTTTTGTCTTTCATTGTATCCCCAACACTTAGCACAGTGTCAGGCACTTAGCAGACACTAAATAAATGCTCCTTGATTTGACTTGAGCAGGACAAGTCAGTCAATTCCATAGTTTAGTAATACCCCAGTGTGACAGGGAGCATGAAATAAGGGTCGATCCCCCCTGGAGAGGACAGCCAGAGATGTCTTTACAAGGTCAAGAGTATGAGCTGACAAGATGAGGGCAGTTCTTGAATTCCAGAGCTGGGATTCTGGAAGGATGAATGATCATAGGAAGAGGAAGAATCTAATCTAGGTGACAAAACCGATCTAGAAAGATGAAATAATTTAGCTAGGATGACACAGGAAATAAGCAACAGAGGGGAGATTTGTGATTTTATGCCGAATTCTGGTGGAGAAGAAAGACTAAAGACCAAGGAAAGGGAAGGGAAGAATGGAAGAAGCTTTGATTAAGCTCCTACTGTGTGACAGGCACTGTGCCCAGAATAGAAATCCACTGACAAACAATGGAGTCAGGGCACAGGAAGAAATCTGCAAGCCACAGCCTCAAACAATCCAAAATTATTTACCAAGTGCCGCCATTTGTCAGACAAAGTGCTATAAAATACTTCAGTCTCAGGGAGTTTTCATTCTAGTGGTGGATCCCACCAAACACACACACACACACACACACACACACACACACACACACACACACACACACACACGGACTCTTGTTAAGGAATATTAAGGGATGCCCTGAATTGTCTTTTTTGAGTTTCCATATTTTCCAGAAACACTGGACCCAGAGTACGTGTCAAGAACAAAAGGCAGCCGTCCCCAAGCTGACATCATTTGCTGTTTGCATCCCAAACACAGTATTCCCTGTGTGTTCTTGGGTGTCAAGACAGGTGCCAGACAGGCTGCGCTAGCTTGAGAAACTGCTTGTGGGAGCCTTGTAGATAAGCACACCATCCTATCTTCATGGTCTAGCAGTTCCAAAGGGAAAAGAATGTGGCTTTTGCCCTCGCCTTGCTCCTCCCCTTCAGAAGGGGTCCTTTGTCCACCTTTACTGCACTTTCCCCCATCCTTTAGTGGACATTTGTGTTTTCTCCTCCTCTCTTTGTCCTGCTATCATAAATACACAAACTTCTGCATGGATTGGACTCTTTGGGTTCCACATGCTTGTTCGTTTCTCTTATAATAAATCTAGTTTTCACGTAAGTTTCATAAAGTTGTGATTGCCTGTTGAAAATAAATAAAAATATGTATAACATAAACAAAGTGAATCCATAGCAAACTGAGTAAGTGCAAGATATTTGGGGCAAGGAGACAAGCATTTATTAAGTACCTTCTATGTGCCAGTTAATGTTCCAAGTGCTTCACAAATACCTCATTTATTTATTTATATTATTTCTAAATTTTATTTATTTATTCTGCCTTATAATATATAATTCTTATTATATTATAATATTCTGCCTTATAATTCTCACTTGAGAACATAACTATTCTTATTATTATTCTCATTTGAGGAACATGAGGCAGAGAGTAAATGATTTACCCAGAATCACACAGCTGTTAGATGTCTGAGATAGGATTTCCTGAACCCAAATCTAACCCTCATTTAAATAGCACTTTGTCTCATAGGTAGGGCTCCCAGTAAATTTACCCCAGTTTCAAGGTACTCTGTGCGTTTGTGTCCATTTAAAAGTTATAGCTCACAAGTCCTCACTTGAAATATTTACTTTTTTCTTGTCACTTCAAAGACTAGTTTAAAGTACTAGTTAATGGTATAGTTAGAAAAATGACATGAAATTCTAGCTCTAGAGCCAGTCCCTCATCTAATTTGTATTATACACTCATTTGTATCTTTTTTTACTAATAAAAATATTAAAAAATGGAAAAAAGCAGGTTTTATTTTTTTTCCTTTGCTTTTTAACCATTCCTGATTCAAGTAGAAGGTGTACAGCAGTCATTTATGGGGTAATCTTATTTTACAAAAGGTCCAGAGAGAGTTGTTTGAATGGCTTTTCGAGACTAAATCAGAGGCATGGCAGTGTTATTTTTTGGATGCCCAGCTTCCTCAAGAGGGTGCCAGAAAGAGAAACAAAGTCACTCTCCTTGGGTTAAGTCCTTCCCAAGTACTGTGTGCTTGATCCTTACAAAGAACCGCCCAGGTTATCCCAAAATTAGCACAAGAGAACAAAGGGTAACTTCCCTGATTTTGAACCCACAGCATCTTCAACCTTTTCTTTTGGGGAAACAGCAGATAGATCTGGAGATAAATTGATGTCTGCAGTACAGATTCCCGAAGACAGGTGCAAAGAGATGTTCTGTTAAACACCTTGGGACTCTTGAGACATAATTTAGTTTAATAATTAATAATTTATTGTCATTCAATTACATCTGACTCTTCATGACCCCATTTGGGGTTTTCTTGTCAAAAATATTGGAGCAGTTGCCATTTATTCTCTAGTTCGTTTTACAGAGAAAGAAACTGAGTTAAATGACTTGCCCAAGATCACACAGCTAACAAGTGTCTGAGATCGAATTTGAATCCACAAAATTGAATCTTCCCGAGTTTAGGCCCAATGTTCCATCTTCTGTGCCATCTAGGAGTCAATGATGCTTCTAGTTCACATTTATAAAGCACTTACAGTGCGCTGAGCCAAGTGCTATGTGCCAAGTGCTTTACAATGATTTTCTCATTTGATCCTCACAACCACCTTAGAAAGTAGGTGCTATTAATTTGGAACTATGCCCCAAAAGTTATCAAACTGTGCATACCCTTTGACCCAGCATTGATGCTATGGGGCTTATATCCCAAAGAAATACTAAAGAGGGAAAAGGGACCTGTATGTGCCAAGATGTTTGTGGCAGCTCTTTTTGTTGTAGCTAGAAACTGGAAGATGAATGGATGCCCATCAATTGGAGAATGGTTGGGTAAATTATGGTATATGAAGGTTATGGAATATTATTGCTCTGTAAGAAATGACCAGCAGGAGGAATACAGAGAGGCCTGGAGAGACTTACATCAAGTGATGCTGAGTGAAATGAGCAGACCATTATACACTTCAACAACAATACTGTATGAGGATGGATTCTGATGGAAGTGGATATCTTCAAATAGAGAAGAGCTAATCCAATTCCAACTGATCAGTGATGGACAGAAACAACTACACCCAGAGAAGGAACACTGGGAAGTGAATGTAAACTGTTAGCACCACTGTCTATCTACCCAGGTTACTTACACCTTCGGAATCTAATGCTTAACGTGCAACAAGAAAATGGTATTTACACACATATATTGTATCTAGGTTATATTGTAACACATGTAAAATGTATGGGATTACCTGTCATCGGGGGGAGGGAGTGGAGGGAGGGAGGGGATAATTTGGAAAAATGAATAAAAAAAAAAAAAAAGAAAGTAGGTGCTATTGTTGCCCCATTTTACAGATGGGTAAACTTTAGGCACACCCTAAATAGGAAGATTCGTTGGAGTTTTGTAGAGAGAGAGACGTCAAAATATCCTGTTTTAGCTTCTCATTATCAACATTAAAATAAGAGAACAGTATTAAATGAGCTCTGATAGCCCTTCCAGCTTCCATACCGCATTGTTTGCGTGTCATTTCCCCATTAGATTGGGAGCTTCTTGAGTCCAAATCCTGTTTTTTGCACTTTCTTTGTAGCCCCAGCAGTTAGCACAGTGCCTGACACATGGTAAGTGCTCAGTCGTGATTGCTGACTTGATTAAAGTAAAATGGGTCTGTAGGCAGGCTTTTTAAGGAGGCAGAGCCATCATACATGTGTATACACACACATCCAACACACTCACATATAGAAACCCCTCCCAACACACACATACACAATTTTAGCTTTGATTGTTTTCTTTAACAAAGAGTCTTACCTGTCTAGCTTTGGCTATAAGTGGCTTTTTCCCTTTAGAAAGAGAGTCTTTACCTCCAGAGGTCCCATTTTTTGGAACAGAACAGCAAGTCCATAAGTAATTATTGTCTCTGAACCCCTTTTTCTTGCTCCCTAAGGAAAAATCAAATGAAATTAATAAGCGTTCATTAATTCATTTATTAATAAGCTTACACTATGTACAAAGCATGCTGTGTACATATAAATAATATAATGTAGTAATATATATATACTATAATAATATACTTAATATAATATATATGATATGGTATGTGATATGATATAATATAATATGTGATATAAGGTTCATTCTCATTTATAAATGAGGAAACAGATTCTGAGAAGTTCTGACTTGGGTGCAGACATGTGTAAGTTAATGTTTGAACCCTGGGCACCTGATTGCAGGACCAGCTCACCATCTATGATACCCCAATATCTTAAACTATGGGTCGCAATCCTATGTTGAGGTCATATAACAATGTGAGGGTTACAAAATTATGATTTGTTGTCAGTAAATGTTTGATTTGCACACCTATTTTATACACACACACACACACATATCTATATATATATAATAGGTTCTGGGTTCATATAAAAAATTTTTCAAGCAAAAAGGGGTCCTGAGTGGAAATTTAGTTCTGAATGGTCTGGGTGATGATGATAATAATAGTTTGTTCCTTATGGAACCTACTAAAGCTCCCTGAAACAAGGAGTTTACAAATAGTTTTCCTGACAATCAGCCTCTGAGTCAGGCAGTAAAATATTCTTATCCCTGATTTAAACAGGAAGAAACTGGGGTTCAGCCAAGTCAGGGTCACCCAGAGAGGCCCTAGACCAGCCGGTAAGCATCTCAGCCGGAATTTAAATCCATTACTCTTCCCACTACACCACACTGAAATGCCAAGTGACACCACAAATATTCCGAGAATTAGGGGAATGAAGAGCATCTCTAACCGACGGGTGAATCTGAGGAGTGCTGAAATACTTTTCCCTTTATAAGTACCCATCCTGTAGCATCCGCTGGTTGGTCCTTGGCCCATTTCGTTTATATGACAATAAAGAAACCAGTCTAAGGCCCAGGTAATTCTTCTCTATCAAACTTGCTGTCCCCTGCCTTCTGGAGTCCAGGTCCAGAATTCTGTTTCACTAGCTGCATCTAAGATCCCACAGGTGGGTAGTTGCCAAAACCATAATTCATTCCCAGAATTCATTTGTTTCCTCGATTCCAAACCCAGTGTTCTTTCTACAGCCTTCATGTTGTCCTATATAGTTTTTAATTAAGCCAGTGAGCTCAGGGAGTTCTAATGCATAGAGTGTTGAACTGGGAGTCCAAAATAGGAGCCAAAGACGCGTTCCTATTTGTATGACTGGGCTTTATTTCTCTGCAAGATGGGCATGCTGGCGCAGATGACCCTAAAGGTCCCTTCTCTCTTGAAATCAATGATTTAATGGCTGATTACGAACTATTGGAGACAGAAAGAGATCGAGTGTGGAATCTGAGAATCTGGATTCAAATTCTCCTTCTGCTGAATTCTCAGTTCTGCCATGCTCTGGTATTTGGATGCCCAGTGAGGCACTGGAAGGACTTGGGGATTGGTTGTCACCATTAATCACTCGGGCCTTGTCTCCTCAGCTATAAGGCCTTGGTCCAAACAAACAAACAAACAAAAAACAAAAAATTAAAAAAATAAAAACTATGGGAAGATGGACCCGAGCTGACGCCGAGTGAGAGGAGCAGAAGCAGGAATGCACTGTGCAGGGCATCAGGAGCCTGGCTTCTTCGCTGTGACCCGAGGGAGCCCCGACAAACTTTGGGTGGAAAATGCCACCTGCACCCAGAGAGACCCCGAGGAGGCTCAATGTGGATCCGCACTTACTATTTTCATCTTTTTTTTTCTTCTTGCGGTTTTCCCCTTTTGTTCTGATTTTTCTGTCCCAATACGATTCATATAAAAATGCGTAAAAAACAATGACTATACAAGAAAAGCCAAAAAAGAAAAAGAAAAAAGAAAAATGAAAATGAAAGGGGCCGGTAGCCTGCTGCCGGGTCCCTGCCACTGCGGCCCGGGCCCTCCCCCCGCCGGCCGAGCGGGATGCTCTATCACTTCCTATTTAGGCGGTATCTAGGGGTACGGATTTCATTACGAAGACTGCCCCCGCGGCTCCTAGAGTCCACGCACCGGTGTCCGGGTCCTGGGGATCCACCTGGGCCCGGTGCAGAGCACCCCCCCAACTGCTGCCCGAGCCCCGA